>NW_013666433.1:332996-361490 GCF_000517525.1 Limulus polyphemus
TAGTTTGTTGGGGTATGATGCCCATATTACTCAGTTGTACTTGCCTCCCCTTTCATATGCCTTTATCTGGCTCCTTTCATCTGCCTGTGTAATCTTACTGATGTGCTTGTTTCTTTGGTATCATATGTTGGAGCTGCATGCCAGTGTTATTCCTTATCCTCACTAGTGTACTGTCTCTCCCATGCTCCTTCTTTGCTACTTTCTTGTCTCCTGTCCTCCTGCTTCCTCTTCTCTCTCTCTGTCACCACTTCCAGTTCTTCTGTTCCCATCCATTCTCACCCCACTCATATGTTTCAATGTTGTCAGTCTTGGCAGTGACTATCCCTTATAGACTTAGGCTCATTATGGACTGTTTCATTTGGTTTATGGACCTTTGCCCTCCTTTTGTGACCAAATGTTGGGTGCTGGGAGTTCTGTTAGTGCGTTTTAAATTCCATTTTTTTTCTCCTCCTCCATTGTCTTCTGTTCCCATTACTTTCCCTCTTCCATGGGATCTTGTTTCTTGCCAACATCATTGGTCCATAGCAGTTTTGGTTCTAGGATGGTTTTCTCATCCTTTTCCATAATTTCTTCCCATCATTTCATGGCTCCCAGGGAATATGTAGATAGGTGTCTGGTCTTAGATCTTTCATACCTCAGTCAGTTTCTCATACTCCCGTAATTTTGTGGCCCTAGGAGATATGACATGTATACCTTTGCTGCTTACCATACTTTTTTTCCTTCCATTTTTCACTCTTATTCTCATTCTGATCTGGATCATTTTCTCTGTCCCATCCCTGTGGTTTGTTTTTATATGGATCACCTTTCCATGATCACACTCCCATCTATTTACTTTGTGGAAATCTTCAGCTCCCCAAGATATTTTTCCCATTACCCTCAAGGGATGGCTACAACAACTCATCCATTTAGCCTATGCTTCCTTAGATATAGATTCACATCAACTCTTTCAGGTCTCTCCTCACCAAATCCAACACTTTACTCTCTTTCTGGGTGCTCACTTCTGTCATTCATTGGAGGAGTTTGTGTGGGCTAGCATGTGGATTACCGCTACTTTCATCATATATTGTCTTTATCATCTGGCTGTATTTCTTCTTAGGGATATCAACTTCCTCCTGTCCCCATTCTACATACCCCTTACTGGCTCTAAATGGGTAAGTTATTTTTTTATATATTTTGCCTATATATCTTGACCCATTTCTCCGAATCCTGCTGAGTGGCAACCAATGGCTGCCAGTGTATACTTAGCTCTGTATCTGCACCATGCAACCTTTAAGGTTTGTAGTGTTCATTGATAAGATGGGTTGTTCCACAAGATCAGTCAAGGTTTTCTCACAGTATATTGCTTCATAGATAAGGTCTGTTCCAGACTGTACCAACTCATGGACTATCATGAGTAAAGCAGTGTTGAGATTGCTGCCCATCCCTCCATCTTAGTTGAATAAATTGGGACAGACTTGCTTTTCAAAATAGAGTTTTCATGGTCACCCATTGCACAGTCTTAAGATGTTGGGTTTCTCCAGACTCCTCACTACATCGCCCCCTCCTAGTGCAGTACAGGAGTCCAGGCCACGTACGAGTTTCTTGCCACTGGGGTGGTGAATCATGGAGGTTTCCTTCTGAGTATGAACACTCCCATTCAATAAAGAATAAGTCGGTGGTGTTCTGTAGGTGTAGATGGCATGTACTCTCTCCTACTGCGGTCCAAATTTAAAATTCCCGATGCCGCCTGATTTTGGACTGGATGGACCCACCACATGCAGTTAACCCCTCCAGCTGGCTTTTTTCCATCCTACTGTCGCCTGGATTTTGGTTCCTAGGAAATCTGGTGTTTGATCCATGCAGGAGTAGCCAACATAAGTCCTCACACATGTGGTTGATAGGAACCTTCCTCTTACTGCAGATCAGATGAACCTACTGTGGACTGGAGTTAGCTCACCACGTTTGCTTTCCCCCTCCCTAACCTTACCCAGATCTCAGTTTTCCGAGTGGCCTGGTGTTGGTTGTGTACTGGGTCTTCACATGTGGCCTTCCAAGGTTGCCAAAATGGAAGCTGCTTTTCCCTTTTGCTTCCTGATAATGAGATTAAAGCAGTTGAGACCCTACTCCTATTGCAGACTGAAAGACACATACCCGATGCTGCCTGGTTTTAGACTGGAGTTAGCCCACCACATATGGTCTGACACATCCTAGCCTCTCTACACCATCATGCATGTCCATTTCCACCCGGCTTGGCAACACATATCTATACTGCGGGCAAAGAGTATACCCTGGTACAGGTGAGGTGCGGTCTCCCACAGATATACCCCTATAGTTTCATGGTATTTGGTATCTTGCTTCATGGGTACTCTTTAGGCACCATCTAAAGGGGACTCATATAGGTAACTTTTGCACTGGTTCTTCCAATATTTCAATGTGGTATTCTAGTTATTGTGTGAGTAGAGTCAAAGTATTGTATCAGAAGGTAACGTTTTCCAACACTGAAAATGTATTTCTGATAAATACTTCTGCTCACACTTCTGACTTCCTCTGTGTCTTTTCTTGCCTAATCTCAAAGTGATGATTGTGCTCTACAATATAGAGGGAGTCAGCTACACTCCTGTTGTTGCATGCTCATTTGCTTGCTACAAAGCTGTTAGGTGGGAGCCTCAAGACTAGTGGCAAGCAAAAATTTTGCATACAGAGGGCAGCACAAATCGAGGAAAGCTATTATGTAAGAGGAAGTAAGTATCTATCAGAAATACATTTTTAGTGTTAGAAAATGTTAACATCATACCTACTTGTCACTCCCATCTGTCACCTCTTCTCCTTGACAAATTGCCATAAGTTCTTTCTGACATTTAATACTATATTATTTTAATCACTAGAAAGCCAAAGTGTTAATCTTTTCAAATGAAGTATTATATTATATTGTTTTCTGTACAGGAAATTATCTATTTTGCTTACAGTTCAAACATTATTCCCATGGGAAACACATCAATGAGCTTAGTTGAATTTTTAATACCTCTTATGGCATAGTTAGAAAGACAGAAAAATTATAATAGTTATAGGATATTGTCTGTTTTGTAGATGCAGTATTTAATTAAAGAAAAAATTATTTAATATAGTTCTACCAGTAGAAAAAAAAGTAGTGTTAAGTTTCATCAACAGTCAAAGGCAAAAACAAGACTCAGGTAAGTACTATGTTTCTTGTTTTTCATGTGTATTCTTTATTTATTATTTATGAAAGTAACTAAAATGTAAAAATTCGAAAACTATTAGGTAAGGTTAGATTAGTTAAGATAAAGAAAAAATTAAATATTAAAAATTCTTCATGAGGTATGAGGTATGCTTGATATTGTTATGACAGCGGTAGTCACGTGACGCTGGTAACACATTATGATATTCTAGAAGATTCACGAAGAAACGAGATGTACGCCTTTTTGTATATACAAGACTGGTAAGAAGTGACGGCAACAATGTAATTGAATTGCAGACAGAGATAGAGAAAACAATTGAGTCAAGCACGTGAATCATTCAGTTGTTGTGAATTATAGCATTTGTTTAAGTTATAGCGTGACTGTGGAATTTAAGTGTATTGCAAAGTTGTATTGAGAAAGAATAAACTAGTTTTATTTAAGAAAGGACTTGTAGTGCTAAAGTTTCTTCGGAAAGAATTTCTATGGAAAATTAACCATTGAACAGAGACGTAACAATATGCTCGTGAGTTTCTTGTACATAATTCAATAGGGTGACATTAGCTACATGTTCACTGAGTGATTTACAACTTGTATGGTGGGAGTATTAGTTAGACATGACTCAAAAGGCAATAAAACAATAAAGTTTAAGTAGGAACAGGTGTGTACTATTACAAGCTTTAAGCTATTGATGATAACAAATTGTAGTTTTTGTTACAATTTGCAGTTATTCTAGAAAGAGAAAAGGGTAACTTAGGTTTATTTTCTTCTTTTTTATGGTGGTTATGAGGGTGGTCAAATTGACCAAATGCATAGAGTAATGATAAAGAAAGTAATGGATAAAATATAAAGTTTTACTGAAAAAATTGTTTGAAATTTAGTTAGGAGGTTTTAAAGATTATGCGAATGAAATTTGATAATTTTCAGATGAAAAGTATTTTTAATTTTAACATGAAAAATTACTTTGCACATGGAACAGTGAACCTGTTATATTGACAGAGAAATTTTTAGTAAAAATTCAGATTTTTTTTTCAACAGAAAGCTTATAATGTTTACTGAAAGCTTTAAAAATTTCAAGAAGATGCACAAAACATATTAAAAATTTTAGTATGGAAACTCCAAAGGTCAATTTAGGGTCATGACTCAGACCAAGCAACAAAGCCTCTAGCGAGAAAGTTAATCACAAGAAAGAATATAAAGAGTAGATTTATACACAATGCAGGATAGTTAAAACAACTGTTTTAATCTCCCATTAATCACAAGAAAGAATCTAGACATTAGGTTTACACATGATGTAGGATAGTTAAAACAACTGTTTTAATCTTCCATTAATCACAAAAAAGAATCTAGACATTAGGTTTACACATGATATAGGATAGTTAGAACCATTCTTCTAACATTCCATTAATCACAAGAATACAATCATTAGGTTTACTAGCAAAAATACCTGCCCTCCGAGCAGGTATAACTGCTAATTCCTGTGAAAGGCTATTGGGCCTACGGCCTTTTCTGGAATTGTCTGACAGTTATACAACAAGTTACTCATACTTGACATTCAATAATGTTCACCATCCATATGAAAAAGGATTTTATTGAACTTTTAGTTTAAAAATGAGCTATCATCACAGCATTACATCACAGAGTGGAACTTGTTTAAGTATTTCTTTGTAAGTTTGTTTTTTCATTTTTTTGTATTTTAAACTTACTCCTTCTTTGTAATTTGTATTGGGTAAATATGAAACTTACTCCCATTTGTTTGTAATTTTTATTGTTTAAATATGAAACATATCAGTTTTGTGTAAATTTCAATTGTTTTATTATATTGTCATAAAAATACTGCCTAGTTATAAAAATATTACCCAGTTATGATTGTTGATGATTGGTGTGGTAGTTTCCAAGATCCAAGTTTTGGACGTATACATTGCAAGCTCCATTATAATAAGATATTGTTACGACAGCAGAAGTCACGTGACACTGGTAACACGTCATGAGATTCTCGAGGGATCTTGACTTTTCCTGGCAACTCTAGTCTTTTCTAGGCATCCTCTTTTATTGTATATAAGCCCGGCAAATAAAGCGGAGATAGATAGCAGATAGAGAAATATAGAGACAGATAATTGAGTCAAGCGAGCGGTAGTGACCATAAGTAAAGTGCATGAAATGTTGTGAATTATAGCGTGTGTTTAAGTTAAAGTGACTGTGGAAATTCTGTGTACTGCAAAGTTGTATTGAGAAAGAATAAACTAGTTTTATTTAAAGAAAGGACTTGTATCGCTGAAGTTCCTTGGGAAGAATTTATACCTGAAATTAACAAACAACCAGAGATGTAACAATATACATGATGTAGGATAGTCAGAACCACTGTTGTAACCATCCATTAATCACAAGAAAGAATACAAACATTAGATTTATACATGATGTATAAAGTTAGAACCACCGTTCTAACCTTCCATTAACTCTCTATTACCAAGGCAAAGCATAATTTGTGTAGCATTCAATCTTATTTATTTATGTAGCCATAAACTAGAAAATTGGACCCACCTGCTATGCCCACCTGTCACATGCTCACTTTCACAAATTGCCAATACTTCTCAGACATTTTATACTATATTATCTATAACCAATAGAAAGCCAAAGTTTTCATTGATCAAATTATGTATTATATTACATTGTTTTATGTACAGAGAAGTGTTTTATTTCACCTCCAGTTCAAAACATTTAACTCACAGGAATCACATCGACAAGCTTAGCTGAATTTTTAAAGGCTAATATTGCATAGTTAGAAAGCCAGTAAAACTATGATAGTTATAGGACATCATTTGCTTTTTGTGTATTATTATTTTGGGTTCTCAGGTACATTATTTAATTAGATAAAAATTATTTAGTGTTGTACTATCATTAGTATAGAAAAATAAGCTTAAGATTCATCAACAGTCAACAGCCAAAAAACAAGAGGCCCAGTTAAATACTATATTTCTTGTTTTTCATGTGTATTCTTTATTATTATAAAAGTAACTACAATGTAAAAATGAGAAACTTATTACATAAGATAAGGTGATATGAGGTAAGATAATGCTCATTGCATTTTGTATTTATATACAGTAATGTGAGCTGCATGTTCGCGAAGTGCTTTACAACTTGTGTGGCAGGATTATTTGTTAGACACAGTTCAAATGGCACTAAACTAATAAAATTATTTAGAAACAGATATTTACTGTTATGAGCTTTAAGCTGTTTAGGAGTAACAATTGTGGCTTCCTGTTACAATTTGCTATCATTCTATAAAGAAAAAAAGGTAATTTAAATTTATTTCCTAATTTTATGGTGGTTACAAGGTCAGTCAAATCAATCAACCCTGTATAGAGTTAAGGTAGAATAAATAACAGATGAAAATATAAAGTTTTATGAAAAAACTTGTGATATATATACTTTAAAGATCTCGGAGATTATGCAAATGAAATTTGAAAATTTTCTGATGAAAAGTTTTTTTAATTTTAACATGAAAATCACTTTGTAATCAGAGCAGTCAGCACTCTGACTCCATATGTTCATGGACAAGATTTTAATAAAAATATTTAATTAAAATTTCTGATTTTTTTGTCTACAAAGGGATTGTAATGTTCATTTAAGGCTTAAAACATTTTGGGGAGATACACAAACCGCAGTAAAAGTTATCACATGGAAACTATGATGGACACTTTGTGGTCACAAACTTGGTGGAAGGGTTAGTCACAAGAAAGAATATAAACATTAGGTTTATACATGGTGTAGAATAGTTAGAACCACTGTCTTACCTTTCAGTTGGTCACTGGAAAGAACATGGATCTTAATTCATTACATAGTTTAGTATGAAAATAATAATTGTTATAACTTGTTAGTTATGGTGAAGAAAATATAAGATATAAAGTGGATCAAGTCATTATTGATCCAACTGTTGATTATGGAAAAATCATAAACTTTAATCTTATGTAATGTGTAACATGAATAAAAACATTATTGAATCCTATCATCAACAAGAAATGACATAAATCTTCAACATTTTAGTTTTTTAAAAATTTTGATTTTACTGTAAGTTTATTCTTGTTAGCTATTTGTATGCTTAAAACTAGTTGGAAGTCTCCAAATGTTAGCTCTTTCTTCCTTTCAACATTTAGATTTTAAGTCAAAATTGTTAGTACATATGTATATACAAATGTAGACTGGTTGTCATACGGTTTTTAATAGGATTGTTATGATTTTTCTAAAGGGCCAGTTGAAGTGGAACCCTTTCATTTATCTTCTGATCATCATTTCCAGATGCCAGATGGTGCTAGTTTTAGGAAAGCAAACAAATCAAAAATCAGAAATATTAAAAGATTTTCAATACGCACTAAAAAAAGTGGTGCTGTTTCTATGACAGACTTGTATCATACATCAAGTAAAGGTAATGAATGTTAAAACACTTCTCTAACTGCCTTTATAATGCTTTGCAGTTAGTAGATATCTCTCTTCAATTTCTAGTTTAACTTCTATTTCTTATAAGCAAAATAATAAAAAATTGTCAAATTAGAATTTTTTTGCTTACTGGTGTAAAAGAACTGTAACTTACTCCCCCAAACAAAACCATGTTTAACTAGGACTGTGATATCTCACCTTTACTGCATGTCTGTATTATAGGTGAAAAAAAATTTAATTTTAAATTGCATGCTTTACTGTAGCTAATGATTTTGCATTATTCTTATTATGTTCTTTAACTTTCAAAAATTATTATTTATTCAAACCTGTTTTTTCATGTATTTACAGTTTTTGCAGACTTTATTGTGAACCTAAATAGTTATCCTAATGGGAGTTTACACTAGGATATTACTCACTAAAACTACTAAACATCAGACAGAAAATTTCATATGCCACATGATAAGAAACTATTAAGTAATAATTTGAATTTATCAACCCTGCTGTGAACATGTGTTGTTTTTCTTTGATTGTGTATATGGTTTTCAGTCCTAACAGTTTGATTATAAAGTCTTACTTTTAACATTTGGACATGCACTTACACCTCATGTTCTAATGAATCACTTGAAATTTACTGTTTAATAACTTTTGGACTCAGTTAAAAATATAATGTGTTGGCAAATCGCATGTATAAATGTAAAATTATTACACATGAGATGTTTGAATGAAATATATTACAAAAGTTGTATCATTTGTAGCATAGGAAGTAAATCAGTTATACAAAGAGTGATAGTATATTAAAGAATGGTGAAATATACATTCTGTAATTAATGGTCTAACAGATGTTAAATATTTAATGTTTATTGTACATTTGATCTGTTGACATTATGGGAGTCAGTGAAATTATCTAAGAATTAATTTCAATAAACATGGATCTATCTTTCTTCATCATTCAGTAAGTTAGTTAAAGCTAATACATTTGCAGACCACACTTGTTCAAGACCTGCATCAACATGTCATTATTTAGAGGAACATTCAGTGGAGTCTTGAATGAGTGAACACAATTACATCTATGCTTAGAAATTTCAATATTAATTGCTAGAAATCTATTCACATGTTAATCACTCAAATTTTGTTGCAGTAAATGTATTGTGTGTTATTCAAGTAGCTTTTAAAGTTTGATATGCTGTAAAAATTAATAAATGTGATACTTTAATTGTTTTCAACAACTTTTGCTCATATTTTAGTGATTATTATGCTTATTTCATTCATTTTGTCAGTTAAGTTTTTTAGTATTAATATTATCTTGTAAGATTTCTATTTGTATCAAGGTACCAACTATATAATGAAAAAAACATGTAAATTCAAGAAGTCTTGGTAGAAATGAATAAAAACCCTATAACCTGAGCACTTTCAAAAGGTGTACCTTTCTTCTTCAGGGACAAACTGGGAATGGTGGTGTAATCGAAAGAGTGATATATATATATTTATATAAGGGGAGTTTAGTGACTTTATGAAGGTCATCCAGTTTTCCAGGAAATGTTTAGTCTATTTCTCTATGTATTGTTGTAAGCATCTCACTTCCAGTACAGTGTAGCAAATGGTGAAAGTGTATGTAAAAGGGTGTTAGGGATATTTAACTTTAGAAATGGATAAATATATGTATATTTAAAACTATACTTAAGTGTGTAAGTAAAATAAAGGTGACACCTGGAGAATGATTGAAAAAGATATGTTATGCTAATCAATTTATAAAAATAGGTATGGAAAGTTATCTTAAATAAATAGTAAGTTTTAGGAAATTCAGTGTTCACATTACATGAAAAAAATAAAGAATAAAAATTATTTTTCTGACAGAGATGAAGCCAGTGAATGAAGATCACTGATTTCAGGATGTAGATTAATTCCGAAAGGTTGAACAGTGTTTAGATTAGCAATCCAATAAGCTTTTTTTTATTTCTCTATCTGTTTTAGTTTTGAATCCTCTTTCAATGCTGATGAGAGTAACATTGTTAATGAAATGACCAGGTTGATTAAAGTGTTGAGCAATAGGGAGATCTTTTTCAGTGTTAATTAATAGATGATTTATGGTTGTTGAAACATTCTCTAAGAGTTGTTTGTGTATGTCCTACATATTGGTAATTGCATTTTTTACACTGTATAAGGTAAATGATGTTTTTTGTTTCAAAAGTGGTTTCTTTGATTGTGCTTGTCAGAAAATGAGTTGTATCTTTTAGAGTTCTGCTTTTTCAGAAGGAGACAATGGGGACTTCAGGAAATATTTGTTTAAGGTGATCATTCAGTTGTAGTAGGTGAAAATGTTTTATCAGAATTCGTAAAACGTTTCTGAGTTTGATCTGATGGGTAATGATAAGAAGAATTCTATTTGAAAGTTTAGTATTGTTCTAATTTAGAATGTTTTTCCGCTGAGTGTTGTTAGCCATTTCAATCAGAATAAAGAAAATATGCTCAGATGAAACAGACTACAGAAAACACACCAAGGATCTAAAACAAACCATGTTACAAAGAGGATATAAAGATACCTTTTCACATACACTCTCACCATCGGCTACAGTGTACCGGAAATGATGTGCTTACAACAGTACATAGAGAAATAGACTAAACATTTTCTGTAAAATCAGATGACCTTCATAATGTCAGTAAACTCCCTTTATATATATATCACTCATTTGATTACACCACCATTCCCAGTTTGCCCCTGAAGAATGAAGATCACTTAATGTAGTTTGTGTTTCACTATAAACTTACCTGGCATTGTCAACCTACAGATAATATATTACAGATAATGATGGCTCTAAGGATGTTTCACCTTCCTCTTCCAAACCCAACCATGCATTTTCTGTGGCAGACCTAACTTCTACCAGCTCTACTCCAACTACTCTGAGTAGAAGTAGTGCTCTGGCTCGTACTGCTCTCAGAGCTTCCAATTGTAAGTATAAGGATGAATTACTTTTTTTTTAATAGCTTTGAGACATGTATTTGCCAACCCAAAAATAAGACTTTGAAAATGTAATCAGTCAAAAGGTGTATACATTAACACCATTTTCATATAAAATTTGTTTTGGGGTTTAATTTTTTCAGATGTTTGTAAAAATCTGTCTTGTATGGAACCTGTATTTTGTTGTAGACTTTCTTTCTGAGTTGGATCTTATTTCTTATTAATGCTAGAAATACACCTAAATCAAGGTAAATTATTCTCCAGGACCATGGTCTGGAATAAAAAAGGTGTTTTTTTTATTTCATCTGTTGTAAAAGTTTATATCTGAAGCATACTGGTTAGCATACTGAACTGCGGGTATGAGGTTCCATGATTCAAGCTCTGTTATTGCCAAAATATAATAGGGCTCTACACTCTGGGGATGTAGATGAATTATAAGAGTGACAGTCAAATCCCACTATTTGAGTAGAGTAGCTAAAAAGGTGGTGCTAGGTGGTGTTGACGAGCTCCCTTCCATCTAAACTATCACTTCAAAATTAATAACAGCTGATGCAAGTAACCCTTGAGTAGTTTTTTTTGCAAAATTCACCTAACAACAGGTAGCTTTGTCAGTAAACATGCATAATCGTTTTTTTTAGCTTTGAGTTATTTTAGTGTTATTAGCTGATTTTCTCATCTGTTTACTTTATCTTACATAAACAGCCTCATTTGCTGGTTTTCTATTTTCTCATATATAAACTTTTTTTCTCAGTTCTTCTCACACTTTTGGTCAGTCAAGCTATGTTGAACTTGTAATTTACTGTATGTTTACTAATTTATTTTATTTTCCCTTCAGATCAGTGTAATTTGTTTATTTTAGTTTCATTGTTATACTTTTGGAAAAAATGAAAAGGGGCCTACTTGCTTATTTTATCTAAGTACAAATATTTTTCCATTGGTTGGTTACACATATTTATTATATTTGACTTTGAATAGCATTGTTAAGCCTGAATGTCTTGAGAGGGTGTTCTCATCTGTTTCAAGTAGTTTCATTTATTAGGGCAGTGCTAGTTCTTGAGTAATGTAAACTTTGTTATTTAAGAAAAAAAGAAACCAATTAAGAATATTTTTATTGTAATTAAGAAATTGTTATAATAAAAACAAGAGTTAATTGATTTTCTTAATGCAAATGAAAATTTTTGTTTTATAATTTCTACTAATTCTGTCACAGCTGTTAATGTTCCTGTTGGTACTCCCTTACTTACATTTTATTGTAAATGTACATTTTAGTACCCAAAAACTGTTTCTATGTCATTGTTGAAAAACAAGCAAAAGTACCTGTAACATTAAATTATTTCATGGACTTTAAAAAGGTTAATTTTGTTGCACTCTTGGTTTCACTTAGAGCCAAAACTCTAAGCTACTTATACCACTCACTGCAAAATGTAATTGTTGGAACATTTCAGTCATGCTAAGAGTCACTCAACAATAACATATTTTAAATCTACATTTTTATTCTTTAAGTTATGTCACAATTTGAAATGTGAATGATAGTGTGATCAATTCCTAACAACTTAGTGTAAAATATCCTGCTTGTGAAATACAATTTGGCATCAATATTATTCATGCTAGTTCTCCCGTAATTTCAAAAGTAAATGTTGAGCTTTGCTTGTGTTTGTGTGTGCAGCTTTTGAAACAGAAGACAGATGAACACTCAGACAGGCACCATGGTTCTGTAACAAGTGAGCCAGTGAAGGCCAGTCAGTTGGGTTTGACTTTTCACAGTGAGCACACCAACTTGAGGAACTTACATGTGAAACAAAGAATTGACTTGGAGACTGATGATACATACAACATACAATGTTTTTTTTATACATCCATATCTAATACATTAACATCGAAAGTACCAAATCATTCTGAAACAGTTCTACATCAAACATCAAAGTATTGTTTTTGCTCATATAATTGTTCTTTAAGAGAACCTTTTATCAGATTCATTAAATCTGTCACTATGTTGAACAAATTATCCACTAAATTATTATGCGAAATATATACTGACATAATCCAGTTTTAGTTAGAACCCAGTAATGGGTAGAGAACTTACTGAAACATCATATACTATGCGTTGTTAGACTAGAGATGTCAGTCGAAACTTAGAGTTGTCTGTCTCAGGAAATGTCGCATAGATTTGGTACAGGATTTTTCTGCCTCAGAAAATATCAGGGAAAGCTCCTTTTCAACCCAAAAACATGGGGTTTTATATGTTTTTCTGGATATTCTTACAATAACTCAAATAGCTCACTAGGTCCAGTCTACAAGTAGGTCATCTAATTGGTTCAATTATGCTGATTCAGTGACTCCTTGAACCAAAACCAAACACTAATTGGATTTTGTCAGAAGCTGTTAATCAGCACCCTATTTGCTTGTATCTCTCCTTTTTGTTGATCATTCCATTGCACTAGTTAGTGTACTTAATGTAAACTTTCTGTAGCTTTTCTCTTTGCTATGACAGTGGTTGTTTATGTAAACTTTCTGTAGCTTTTCTCTTTGCTATGACAGTGATTGTTTACGTAAACAGTTGATGTTGCAATTTGTCACTGTGTCTCATTCGACTTGTCACATGACAAATCCTTACTTGGGAAAACCATCTTTATGAATTCTTTTATTATACATTTATTAGGGTGCATCTCCTTGCTGCAACACATGTATAACATACATAGGAAATTCAATTTCCTCTTCTAGAAGCATTTGTGATGTCGATAACAATGCCTTAAGCAATGTTAAAAACTTTACATTTCTTCTACCATTATTTGAATTGCAAATAATATTAATTTCACTTACTTAGTTAAGCTAATGTATATTATAATATGTATCAGTTCCAGTTTATCTTTTATGTTGCTATGTTCTCTGGTGATACAACTTCAACTTAAAGGTATTAAAATAATCCACTATGATTTTATCATTGAATTTCTGTTATAGAAGTAAAACATTCTGTGTTTGCTATTAAGGTTCATGTAGTTTTTTCTTTTCATAAAAAGCATATTTATGAGTTCTACTAACATGACTTATCATTGAAGTAGATAAATAATCAAATTTAGCTGTTTATTTAAGAAAATGTTATAAGTTACTTAGCTGTTGTGTCATATCTAAGAAGATTTTTTTTTGTATAAGCAATGTTGTTGAATTAATTTTTAGTTTAAACTCAGGATGCTTCAGTAGAATTTGATTATTTAATTTGGTTGGTACATTTAATGAATAGATTTCAGCAGAAATTACTAATCTTCCACAAGCTCCTGTGCAAGTGTTACATGTATAATCAAAATTTATATCCCAAGAACCAAATAATTATCTTATGTGTATTAAATGCATGAGCAGTTTTTTATTGTTTTTGTATATTAAAATATCATGTCAGTTTGGTTTGCTTAGTTTTATTTAATACTGCATGACAGTTTTATTTCGGAGCAAAAGAAAAAGAAAAAAAAAGAAAGAAATGCTTGAGAATCATGAACACACAGCTCAAGATAAGAGTGTTATGTAAGTGCATGCTCTCTTTATGTTTCTGTAATTTCTTATGATTTGTTTTGATATAAAGTGAGAACATTTAACATGTAAAGTCTAGGTTCTTAAGTAAAATCGTTCTTCTATGCAAAACAACAATAACATCCAAGTAGAGTAGAGTTATATAATTTTCTAATACCTAGAAGTTTTGGATCCAGTTTCATTAAAATGTACTATATTTAATTTTTCTAAAGTTTGCATTAGTAAATCACTAAATATACAAAGACCAGTGTTTTTTCTTTCAGTGGATAAGACTCTTTGGTTATTACTTTTACATATAGTGTTGCAACCCAAATTTCCAGAGGCTAACAATCAATTTCCAGAGTTCAAAATGAATGACCTTCATGATTTCCAAAAATTGTTGAGTTGCAGTTGTGAAATGGCAAATACTTAGAAAATTTTGTAGCAAAATGATTTTTCAAACAAATCATTATAGTAAGTAAAATTGCAGCAACATGTTAAAGTATGACAATACATCTTTACATACTTTTAACACATTATACCTATAGTAAATTTCAGACATGTTTTAGTTGTTACTAAAGCTAATCTAACAAATGTAGGTTTCATGAATTATTTTTAATGCGGGGGTGGAAGTTTTTATCTTAATTTTTCTGTAAACAATGAGAAATATTAAGGAACTTGCTTTGGCTATTCAGAACAGATAACCTCTCGGATTCTGAGACTCGACTGTCTTCTGATCAAAATATTTTTCTGCCTATCTAACACTTGCCCCCTTTTCACTCTTTTTCTTTTTTAGTATTGATTACTTTAATGTGCTCTGAACCCTTTTCATGAAGACAGAATTGTAATGTACTCATAAGAAGAATAGAAGATTTGGCTTAATTAACATCTATACTGACATTCTAGTATTAACAATATTATGTTGATGTTATAATGTTACAAGTATCACCTGATTTTTTACCACTGACTGTTTAACTGTATATCTTCAAAAAAGGAGAACTATTGGTAGAGTTACAGTAAGGTTTATTCTGACTTGTTGCCTTTTTGAAATGGTTAATTTTTGTCCAATTTTTCACTTTTTGTGATTCCAGTATGATTAATTTGGTAAACAATATGTTTTATTCACCTGAAATTATTTTGTTTAACTCGTATTCAGTCAGTTGGATCTTATGCATGCAAGGCATAAACAGTGAATTTTAATAGTGTATAAACAAGATTGGCATAACTGGTAAATGTAATGGTACACAAAGGTATTTTATCATTTGATTTGTTTGTTTTTAGAAATAGTATCAGGTGGTTAGGGCGCTCAACTCCCGACCTGCGGGTCGCGGGTTTGAATCCCCATCAAACCAAACATGCTTACCCTTTCAGCCGTGGGGCATTATAATGTGATGGTCGATCCCACTATTCATTGGTAAAAGAGTAGCCCAAGAGTTGATGGTGGGTTGTGATGACTAGCTGCCTTCTCTCTAGTCTTACACTGCTAAATTAGTAATGGCTAGCGCAGATAGCCCTCATGTAGGTTTGCACAAAATTAAAAAAAACAGAAACAAGACAAAGTAATTGTATAAAATGGCATATTAAAAAAGGTTTTAGTACTCGTAATAATTGTAATCTTCATATGTTACAGTGGAAATGGCAGACTTTTATCTTCAATAGCACAAGTAAGTTGACAAATTTTAGTCAGATTTATGTGTTTCATGTTATGTAGAGAAAGACAAACTCAATATTGTGATAGAAGATCTGTATTAATATTAAGTTAGAATACAAATTTCTCAACAAATGTCTTTATAATGAAGTGCTATAAAATATTTTTTTAATTAATAAAAATTTAACAATAAAGAAAAGTAAATTTTTAAGTTGTGTATAACAGTATGTTTCTAATATGTATTTTTACTTATAGGTGTGCAAAATATTACATATTAATTGAAAAATATTTCATGGCTATTGGGAAAAAATTTATATTATTCTTACAATTTCACTTATTTTTTCTAGTATTTAATTTTTGCATATAACAATATATAAAAGTTGTTATAATTAAATCATAATTACTCATAAAACTCAATTTTGTTTAGTCTGCTCCAGTGATAGATTCAGAAGGTTACACCATCAGACCACCTGAAGAACCACCAGAAAATATCCTTTAGAATGTCTTCTTTTTTTATTTTGTTATTTATTTATTAAAGGTATAGTTTAACAGTTCATGGTTCATGTCCCATTGCTGTTGAAACAACCTCCACAATTTTGGAGTAAGGATGTGCTATGAGAGTGACAATCAAATTCCAAGACAAGAGTAACCCAAAATTGGCAAAGGTGCTGTTGATTAACTGTTTCATTGTAGTTCCTCTATATCAGTAAATATATTTTCCACTTGTGTTGATTAGATTAGTAGATTAAATTATTTACTAATTTTTCTTTGTTTCATTTATTCTGGATCCATCAACTTTGCATTATCCTTGTGCAATGTGAATCAACAAGAAACCACACTTCCTTTTTTTTAGTGAGAAATACAACACTTTAAATCTTCACATATACATATATTAATTTATGTATATATAAAAAAAGAGACATGTTTTTAACCCTATCTTCCCGGGCATCATTTACTGAACGTGTCACAAGGTTTTAGTGGCTTGCATTCAAAATTTTATTGAACTATTTTTTGTTTATTTTATACCATTTTTTCTTTGTTTCATTAATTCTGGATCCATCAACTTTGCATTATCCTTGTTCATTGATTACTCTGAAAACATGTTGTTTGTGGGACCTTAACTAATACTGTACAGGACAAAAACAGCTTCAACTCAAGCTCTGAGACTGAATCTGGTAAGATTGTAAGGCTTGCTGTGCAATGTGAATCAACATGAAACCACACTTCCTTTTTTTTAGTGAGAAATACAACACTTTAAATCTTCACATATACATATATATTCATTTATGTATATATATATAAAAAAGTGACATGTTTTTAACCCTATCTTCCCGGGCATCATTTACTGAACGTGTCACAAGGTTTTAGTGCCTTGCATTCAAAATTTTAATAAACTATTTTTTATTTATTTTATACCAATTAGTATAGCATAAAATCGTAGCTAATAATCCATATTTTAAGAAATTCTGAATTTCCCCTAGTGTGAGAAAGGTGAGAAATTTTCTGTAGGCATCCCATCTTCTCTATTTTATTCACCACCCTCCAATAAGTATGAAATTCAATGTAAATTACTCATTATAAAATCATAATTGCTCAGACAAACCATAATTTATATAGCTTTCAATTTTTTTGGGGTTATGGAGCCATCAAACAGAAAATCAGATCCCTCTTGTCACACCTACCTGTCACATTCCCTCTTTCAGGATTTGTTAATAGTTCTCTCTTACGTTTAATTCTACATTATCTATAATCAATAGAAAGCCAAGGTTTTCATCTATCAAATGATGTATTGTATAATGTTGTTTTCAGAACAGAGAATTGTCAATTTCTCTTTTAGTATAAGCTTTATTTCCATAGGAAAGATAATAACTAGCTTGAATGAATTTGTAATGGATCTTTTCGCATAGTTAGAAAGCCAAAAAAATTGTGATAGTTAGAGGAAATTGTCTGCTTTTTGCATATCATTAGTATATGTTTATTGGTGCATTATTTAATTAAATAAAAATTATTTTGTGCATTAGTACCATTAGTATAAAAAATGTAGGGTTAAGTGTCATCGTCAGTCAACAGCAAAAAAAGAAGACACAGGTAAGTACTTTATTTCTTGTTTTTCAAGTTTATTCTTTATTTATTATTATAAAAGTAAATAAAATGTAAAAATACGGATCTTTTTAGGGTTAGATTAGGTAAAATAAATAATAATATAATCAAAATATTTCATGAGACATGCATGAGAGCAGCTCGGAGTAGCTCGTGGGTAATGTAATTCGATAGCATAACATGAGCTGCATGTTCCCCAAGTGACTTACAACTTATAATGGCACGAATAGTAGTTAGACACAGTTTAAAGAGCAATAAAACAATAAAATTTAATTATGAATAGATGTATACTGTTATGAGTTTAAAGCTACTTAGGATAAACGAATGTAGTTTCATGTTCTATTTGAAGTCATTCTAGAAAGAAAAAGAGGGTAATTTAGATGTTTCTTGGTGGTTATGAGGTCGGTCAAATTGACCAACCTTGTATAGAGTTAGGGTACGGAAAATAACAGATAAACTATAAAGTTTTACTGAAAACAAACATTTGAATTGTATTTAAGAGGTTTTAGAGATTACACAAATGTAATTTGAGATGAAGAAAATTATTTTTAATCTTAACATGAAAATCACTTTGCACACAAACTATTCAAAACAAATACTCAATATATTCACAGACAAATATTTTTTTTTAGTTTATTAAAAATACTTCACTAAAAAATATGATTTTTTGTTTGTGAAATACTTATGTATATTAAAAGTTAGTAGTATCAAATCCATAAAGACTTTGAACAAGTACAAAGAGGTCATGTGGTCAATAAAATTGACCAAGCTTGTATTGAGAGAATTAAAATAAGAGAAGAATCACCTTGAATAATATATAGATAATAGTAATTCATTAGGTTCTCATAAACATTCTTTTTTATAATACTGGGAATCATTTTAATATTGTCATTTGTTTTTGATTTCATTTTAAGAAATAAATGTTTAAAAGTGTATATATTCTTACGAAACTTAAATGGTTTGACATTCTAGATGTTTTCTTAGAATGTTACCAAGCTAAAGCATTTACTCACTCATGTTTAGTAGCTTTAAAAGTTAAATGGTTTGTCATTTTGGATGTTTTCTTAGAATGTTACCAAGCTAAAGCATTTACTCACTCATGTTTAGTAGCTTTAAAAGTTTCATTTTAAATGAACAATTAAACCATATTCTTTACACCATCATCAATTTTCTATAAAGTTGAAAATAGGATTATCAGACATGGTAAAACAGAATTAAACAAAAGGTAATCCAAACACTTTCAAAACATAAACTTTCATTATTAGAGGTGGACATGAGAAACTGTCTTTCCAAATTAGTTGATCTCAATAAAGGAATGGTTTTGGTTACAAATCTTCTTTGGGTATCAGAATTGTCGCAGAGGTCTTTGCTTTTCTGATAAATAATTATGTGTATCACAAAGCATTATATCAATAAAATAAAGCTGTTTAGAAATTACTTGTGTAAACTTTCTCATTTTTTACTGACAAATGTTACTGTTGTTAAAGTGTTGTGTTATAGCTATTCTTCCAACCCTTTCTTACAAATCAGATGAGGACGACAGAAGAAATAAGATCCATGTAGAAATAAAACCGCTGAAAAGTGGAACTCCAATTTGTGCTAGTATTGATGAACTGAAAGCAACAGTTAGTATGATCTCTCTCGCTTCTACATCTCGAAGCACAGTAAGTTCATATCTTCTTTGATCTGTTTGTATAGTAATTGTATTTAACATTATTCTATTATTAAACTAGGTTTTTTTTTTAAGAAATCTCTAATGTACCAGATGTGAGCGTGAGACCCATATTTTTGACTAATAACCATCTTGTTGTTATAATAACGGAAAGTAAAATGATTAGTGTCATGACTGAAGTATTTTTTAATTATATTTCTCTTGTTGATGAGTAAGTTACAAAGCAATATCCTTTAGTTTCTCAACATTTCTATAATTCCTTCTAGCCTTTCAGAAATATTTTGAGTTTTCCAGAGATTTAAGGGACAAGTTTTTCAGTTTTGTATTTCTACAAAAGTTTTCTATTCTAAATATCCAAGTAATTACATAACTAAAGCTTTTCTTCTAGCCTTCCCACATCCATAAACAACAAAGATGCAACAATTTAGTGGTGAACGAGTCCATGAAAAGGTCGAAATCTGTATCTCATCCACTAAGGTAAGCCACAACCTAACCATTTAGACACTAAGTATTATCCAGTCCCATTAGGAATTTGCAGAAGTACATCTGATCAACTGAGGCAAATCAGAATTACATGTGTATATCATCTAGTTAGTCCAAAATTCCATTTTATCTACTGAATTAAGTTACAGAAGTATGTCTTATATACTGAGATAAATTACAGAAATACTTTTCATCCACTTAGGTAAGTCACAAAGTACTTCTTATGATCAACTGCAAAGGTAAGTCACAAAAGTACATCCCGTTTACTGAAGTGAGCCAAAAAACTGCAGAGTACATCTCATCTACATACAACATTCACATATTGTTCATTGGCTGCTGCGGTAAATCATAAATCTCGTGCTATCTATTGAGGTAAGTCACAGAATTACATATCACCATTTAGGTTAGTCATAAAGTATATATATTCTCATCAGGGATTAAAAAAATTTATTTCATCCACTTCTTTCATTTATCTTCTACTTGAAAGGGAAGTTGCACTTAGACAATATCAGATATACATGACTGTTTCAATTTGAGTTTGATGCAAGTGTTAAATTTAGTTATGTTTAGAAGCAACAGTTTATTGCAGGTTTGTTTACATAATTGTGTATGAATCATATGTTATGTAGTTCAGTTGTTGTGAATTGGCACTTGTTTTATTATTGCATTATGTTACTAAAACCTTCTAAGTTTTCTCATTATTTTAATTGAATATTATTACATCATAATATCTCGTAATGTGTGGAACTTTTTAGACCTCTGTCAAGCTATAAATATTCCTTCAAAATGTAGTTTGACTTAGTTAGATATAGATAGATCTAAACTGCATAAGTGTGAGTTTAGCCATAAAGAGCATATTGTGGCAGTTTATAAAGTGAAATGATCACAGCTCGTATTGTAATAACAGAGTATAGAAGAATAATTTGTCTTGTCAATTGTGTTCTAAAGTAACTGAACCAGCCTGTGTGGAGTTTGACAAAAAATGGGCAATTATTTAGAGCTCTGGATGCAATTGTTATAATCAGTAGTATAACTAACATTTGCATACATATGTTTGACTTGTTTTAATATATTATTTTAAAACAAGTACATCTGTATGGGGTATGTAAGCTTCTCTCTCACTGTTAGCTTGTGATTTCTCCTGATAATGGTGGGGTGGTCCCAGCTGCCAAAACATGCTATCCAACAAGACTGGAGCCATTCTTGAAATACTTATTGTGTGCTTTTAATTATATGATGTTTTTAGTTTAGTTAATTTGTGCACAAGCACCATCGTTTACCATATTTGTATGTCATCTGTCATATAAGTTATAAATATGTATATTATCATGTTATGTAAGTTGCAAAAATTCATCCATTTACCAAGGTAATTCACAAACGTTTATCTTTACATAGTCAGAGAAATAAGAGAAGTTTTTTTGTTAATGATGGAATTAAAGTTTCTGTAAAAATATAATGTTTTCAATAACAAAAGGGGAAAAGTTTAATATATTGCATTTACATCTCATTCTCTCAGTTACTAAGTGAGGGTTACTTTAAAGTTAATATTATGTTTCCCTTTTTTTTGCTGTAGTCAAGAAAATGTTGAGACCTTCACTGTATTTGAGGAAAGTCTATCAAAAACTGCATCAAAAGCCAATGCACCATATGACCGAGCCCAGAGCTGTTATGGTCACATTGATATGATTGATAAACAAGACAAAGAAGAAACAGATTCTACAGACAGAAACTCGGGTATGTAGCATCTGAGCATTACTTGTGAAATAGTTATTAGATGATATATAAAATGATACTTTTAGACTAATCTATCATTCTAGTTATATGTATATTTTGAGTGCCTTATGGTTATGAAACATTAGGAATATAGAATAGTTACCAGAAGCATATTAGAAGAATAACACTGAATGACCAGTGGTTAGAATAAGTTCTTTTAAACAGCCATAAGAATGGGATGGAATAAATGTGTAGATTCATTCATGGTGAGTATAATACATTTCTGAAGCTATAATAGAACTTTCTGTGAACCTTGTTAATTTTCAGAACAGGTGGCACTACTTGAACTTTCTATTCCAAAATATACCTCCTCTCACACTGCAGCTGTTACTTGACCACCAGGATTTCTTCCTTTGCCCAACTAAGCATTGATCTGATTTATTCTTGCTTGCTCCAGTCAATATTTATCTCATGATATTCTCCATTTACATCAATGCACCCTCTTTCCAGGTACTGTATATAAGCACCTCATTCAGATAATGTTATCAGTTTTTCTCAACAAAGCATTCAGGAATGATTGTCTGTACTCTGACTGTTAGAGATATTTGAAGCAATTTTCACATCACCTAGTTGATTTTTGTAAAAAAAAAAATTTTTGCTTGACAAGGCAATGTATAGCATGAATTCTTGGATTACTGTTTCAGGCACAGTGGCCAATCAAACCTCCCCTATCCCACGTATCAGGAGTGAGTCACTCTCAGTTGAGATTGTCCATGATCTGATTTGTAGTGAGAACGTGACATATTTGGTGTGGTGTTTCTCTGGGGAGCTCTGAGGCTGCCTTTGCAGACAATCTTGGACATGTAATAGAGAATTTATATTCGCTTTTTCTAGGTCACCTTCTTATGAGACCAATTTGGATCAGCCACCTCTGGCTCCCTTTCTTCAGTTGGTCAGTCACGTGTGTGATGTTTTGGGTTTTTCCCCAGTTGCCTTTGAGTTTATGCCTTCCTTTGGCTTACCACTGCCAGGGCAACATGTATTTAGACTCTCAAAGACTAGACTCGCTTTTGGAAATGTGGGGTTCCAGAACAGAGCCTGTGATCAACTTCAACAGATCACAATTTTCTGGGATTCCTCTAACCCTCACTACGGTTCTGAGATATTTATTATCCCTCCTTGCAATCACCACATCAATTTGATAATGAGTTAGGACCTTTTTTGGCATCTACCTTAGTACAGTTGTCAGCTTCTGCTCTATCTATAGTTTCTTGTCTGGTATGTTGTTGGGGTTTTTTGGGTAGAGATGCATTGTTGGAGGGCATTCATCTACCTGCTGCCACCCTCCATGGGTTACCTGAGGCCTCCTTTCTTCAACCCTTGATTTTTGTGGGCATTCAAGAGTCTATGGAATCATGGATTGATGTCACCTGTCTGCATTCCTCATTGATGTCATTGGGCTCTTACGAGGAGTCACAGCTCTACCCCTATTCAAGTGTCATAACCCCTGACATCAACTCCTCGATAGATTCTGCCCACATCATAAAGACTCCTCCACTCGGTTGGAACACAGCCAGCAGCCTATAGGCCTATGAGGATTATGGAGACTCAGCTATGATATTTTCTGGATGTACGGAATTCCTTTACTACAAATCCATGGATGCTATAGGTTCTTGCTTGTGTCAAGGGGGCAGTAGAGAGATTCAGCCCAGTTCTTTTGGAGTTTTATTCCTGTCTGTTTGTTGTGCCCAAGAAGACAAGAGATTGGCATCCAGTCATTGATCTTTCTTGTCTCCACCAGTTTTTGGATCCTCTCAAGTTCACGATGGAGTAATTCCTCATTCTGTGTTGTCATTTTTCGCCAGGACGATGGATGACCAAGTTCAATGTTGCCAACAACAATCTACACATTCCCATAGTGGTGTCATACCACCGCTATCTACATTTTGTGCACAAGTGTCAAGTACTGCAGTTCAAGGCTCTGTCCTTCGCACTATCATCAGCACCATATGTGTTCTGCAGAATAGTATGAGCTTTTTCTCATCACCTCTATTCTCTAGACCTGTGCACACATCATTATATGGATGGCTCTTTCTCCTAGCAATATCTTGTCAGTTGGCAGAATGTCACACCCAGATTCTTCATTCAGAAGCCACCAAGGTATGCTTTATTATCAGAGCCAAGAAATCTATTCTCATTCCAACTCAGTATATCATCCATATGGGTGTCTTTTTCACCACGTATCTCAGTCAGGCTCAGCCAATTCCCATCCGGCTCCATGCTATGGAACAGGCAGTCACTCTTATTCATGTCTTCTTCTCCTAATGCATGGATGTTTTTTTCTCTTTTGAAGACATGTTGCTCACTTGATCCTCTCATTCCTTTGGGACAAACACACATTAGATCCCTTCAGTGGTTGCTACATGACCAATGGATCATGAACAGCAATCCACTGGATCACCAAGTCTCCTTATTCAGAACAACATCTTAGATCTCGATTGGTGGTTAGATTAGAACATTACTACAATAGGTTTTCCTCTACCACCACCTTGTCCTAAGATCCATCTCTTCACAGATGCCTCACTTCAGGGATAGTGTGCATATATCAACGGTGAGGAATTCCATGGCCTATTGATGGATGACGAAATTTACTTCCGCATCAACATTTTAGAACTTCTTGCTGTCCAAAGGGCAATATCTCAAGGTCTGGAATTCTTGAAGGGAAAAATCGTCATGTTTCACTTTGATAATTCCATGGTAGTGTCTTACATTTCCTATCAAGGGGGCACTCAGTCACAGGATCAGCCTACTAGCTTACCATGTTCTGGGGGTAATGAATTTAATAGCAAATCAATTGTCTTGACCCAACCGGATTCTCCCGACTGATTGGATGCTACATCACGAGGTTTTCCATTGGATTTGCTCTTGGTTCAGGACACTGATGATTGATGCATTTACCCCTCATTGGATCACTCAAGTACAGGGATTTTGATGTCTTGTACCTCACCTGTGGACATTGGTGACAGATACATTCAATCAGAACTGGATGGGGTTGTACCTCTATGCCTTCCCAGAGTTCTGGCAATGGGTTGTTCAACCCCTTGTCATGTGCTGTTGGTAGCACTGGATTTGCCAGCTCAACCATGGATTCTGCTTCTTTGGTATCTTCAAGAGTGCCAACCTCTGTTACTTCCACTTTGGCCATCTCTGTTGAGGTAGCCATGATCCGACATTATACACCAGATATCCCAAAGCTCAAGCTTCATGCTTGGAAGTTGTGTCTCAGTCTCTGCATAGTCGCATGATGGACGTTTATCAAAGAAAATGGCACACATATTGACAATGGTGTTTCACAAGGAAATTGAACCCACTTTATCTAGACATGCCAACAACAGCTCATTTTTTGACCTGGCTGTATGACAAGGGTTTAGCATCATCTACAGTTGCCTTATATAAGGTGGCTTTATCGACTACCTTTAGGTATTCAAAAAGACAGAAATTTGAGTTATCAGTGCTCTGTGGCCTTCTCAAGTCATTTGGAGTCTTTCATCCCAAAAGACCTTTTTAATCACCTAATTGGGATATTAAGGTGGTATTACATGCTCTATCTCGACATCTGTTTGAGCCCTTAGTTTCATGTACCATTTATCACCTTTCCTTAAAGTTTATTTTTTGTTGTTGCTGGCCTGTGAAAATCACCAGTTGGAGTTGTTTCCCCTATTGCACTGTTTCCAGATCACTGTTCCTCAAGACTCCCCAGGGAATATTACCCCCCAGATCCTACTACTGGAGCTAGGGAGTCAGTACCACAACTGGTTTCCAGTCACTGGGATGGTGAACAGAGGCTTTTCCTCCATAGTGTTAGAATGAATTCCTCTGCTCTTGGAGAAGAAGGCAAAGTTGGTGGCCCTCATACCTGGGTCCTTGGAAGTTTTTTCCCAGATGTCAGTAGGATGTCACTAGCCTACATGGGAGCCTACCCATAATACCAGTTCAGATTTGATGCTCAGCTATCTGGTTGGGTTGACTTTGGCCCCTTTTTTTCTATCAATATTGGTTCAGTACATTGTTCACGGAAAAGGGTCCATTATCTCTTTGTAATTCTGAATGCAAAGTGGTCCCATCCTGGGTCCTTAGTTGAGCACAAATTGTTCCATGTCCTCCCCTTAATTCTGGGGTCAAATAGAATTTATCTTGTCCACACAGTTGGGGAGAGAAGATGGGTGTTCATAATTCCAGACTGGATGAGTTCTGTTTTTCAGGTTGAGAAAAGGGTTTGTCCACTTCAGTGTTGCTTACCCTCTTGTGATTCTGGTGGCTCGGAACACGTCACCCTATGGCTACAGGTTGGATCCACTCATATATATATATATTAATTACAGTCCAATTGCTCTAGCCACCAATATGGGATATAGGGGCCATGGCCTTATAATTCCAACCCCAAGCAGTGGAATCTTGGCAAGTGATAATAAATCATGTAAATTTCCAACCACAGTACATGAAATATGTTCCAGCTGAAGAGCATACCTGTTCTGGATGTAGTATGGTTCCCCCACTAGAGTGCCAATCTTCTATTGGCACACCAATGATCTATTCAGGCACTTTCTGTACGGATAATGCCTTCACCAGTCCCTCCACCTTATCAATGTGTGATTCTAGCTGTAGTGTGAGAAGAGGTAAGTATGTTTTGGAAGTTAACATTTTCCTAAATCAAAAATGTATTTCCAATAATATTTACCTTTTTTTACACTCTCCCACCCTTCCTCCGTGCAAAGAGCCAGTGTCAGAGACTGTGGATTGAGTTAGTCTAAAAAAAAATGATAACATTATCTGAATGAGGTGCTTATAAACTGTACCAGGGTAGAGGGCACATTGAAGTAGGTGGAGAGTGTCACGAGATAAATATCACCAAAGGCAATGGGGTATAAAAGACTGGAGCAAGTGAGAAAAAAATAGACCAATGCTTAAATGGGCAAAAGAAGAAACCCTGACAGTTGAGTAATATCTGTAGTGTGAGGAGAGGTAAATATTAGTGGAAATACATTTTTTGATTTAAGAAAATGTTAACTTCAATAATGGCTGATGCTGTAAAAAGTCATGTTACATTGTTGTTGAACAAATCTTTTAATTTGAATTGAAAGTATTTAGAGCATGAATGTCAATGTGCTTATAATAAAAAGACAGCTGTGATGAAATCATGCTTGTCTGCATTTGCTTTTTTATCCACATTTATGTTAATTAATCGTGTATGGATCAGAAATTTGTAAAAATAGCATTTCAGATCTATGTTTTACTTTTCAAGAAAGGATTGAATAATCTTTTCAGAACTGGAGGGGTGTCACTGATAATCAATAATTTGCCCTCACTTAGATACTTAACCAAATTGCATGAAACTCAATACAAACATATTAAATAGCATAAAGTTTTGGCCTGAAAAATTCATATAGTTTTATTTAGTTTGCTATCATTTTTAGGTGTGACATTTCAAAAAATTTGTTGAGAGACATTGTTTTGTTAAAAACATTGAAAATACTTTATTTTGTCATTGAATTTTAGTTGTAATTTTTTAATTTTAATCAGAAAATTCCATTTTATATATACAGCCAGTTTCAACTTGACTGATGTTAACTAAATTATTTATTTTGATAATTACAACAGTCACTATATCTGTCTATAAATTGTTAGAAACACAGGGAAAACTGACAAAGATTTTTGTTGACCTAAAATCTCACCTTTGACAATATTGTCACCATTACTTTATCAGACTAGATAACTATTTTTGCTAACAATATTATTGATCAATATCATTTTATGTCTAATAAGTATAGTTTCTTTTAGTAAATAATTTATTTGTATGCATTTTTTGAATATGGTAAACTAAACAGTAATATTCAATAAATAATTATCTGAGTCATCAGAATATTTTGCTGTTGGCTACCATACTTACTAAACATAACTAGCTTAGTTGTCTTTTTGTTGGAGAATATTTTCATAGGTTTCTAACAGATATAATTTAACATGAAAACATTTTCAGGAAAAAAATAACATCTAAAAAAACTATAAAAGATATGATTTGTTCTTAAGTCTTCTGAACTTCCCATTAGATTCCTTTGTTTGTCCCTACAGGAGCTCCAATTAGCCATTTTCCAATAAAACCTTAAGTTACTGCTCAATCCACTTTATTTACTGTACATTGACATATATAGCTTATAACCTATATATATACATATATATCCCATGATATTTAGACTTGACATGGCCAGATGGTTAACTCATATCCTGTGGGTCTCAGGCTGAAATCTCCATCACCAAACATGCTTCCCCTTTCAGATATGGGGCATTATAGGATGATCAGTGCAAATATTCCTCAAGTAGCTTTGTAAGAAATTCAAAAACAAACTAACAAATGATATATAAACTTTCTCTGTAGCTAATTTCACAACTGTGTTTCATTAGTAATTGTTTACAACCTGCTGTAACATAAAAGGGTTGTATTAATAATAGAACCTCAGTTAGAAAAGTCAGGAGAGAAACAACATAACATGTGGATACTCTCAAACGGTGATAGTTCCTCAACAAATATAAACCTAGGGTTTGGGATGGGCAGAGAAACTTAAAAGATAATTGAGAAGTGTGTTGTTTATTGGCAAAACTTCTCAGAACCATGCACCAGTTTCAGTTACATCTGCATTTTGTTTTATAGTAACTTTTTTCTATTAACTTTTTTGAGATGGGTCATGGGTGAAAGGCCATGTCATCTCGTTTGTTGACTCACATTCAAAATTGTTATTGAACTACTATTTCATGAATTTATGTC
>NW_013666433.1:362490-387686 GCF_000517525.1 Limulus polyphemus
TTTGAAAGTAAATATTAAAAAACACAGATAAACATCGA
Source organism: Limulus polyphemus (assembly GCF_000517525.1). NCBI lineage: Eukaryota > Metazoa > Arthropoda > Merostomata > Xiphosura > Limulidae > Limulus > Limulus polyphemus. The sequence goes on from NW_013666433.1 coordinate 362,529, forward strand.
TTTTTATGTGTCACATGGTATGTTGAATTCAGCACTGGTTCAAATTAGATGTTTGTGAAATTAAAGTACTAAGTCTATAGTTTTCTACAAATTAGAAACTCAAATTACCAATATTGACTGCTAGAATATAAAATAAGAACACCTTTTCTATTTGCTAAGATATTGCTTATGTAATAAAAATCAAACACAGTGGCACCACACCCACCTCTTTCCATTTTTGGAAATGCTTCTTTATTTACACTTCTATATATGACATGAATAACCAATCAGTTGCTCAGAATGTCCCCCTAATGGCTTTCTCAGCCATTTTAATGGGCTTGGATGCCATTTCTTTCTTTTGAACCAATATTCCAAGGAAGTAGGTTGTGTCTTTAGTCTGCTCAAAATTTCATATTTTATTTAAAACTAAAATACATCTTAGTTACTAAGCTTGTTAAATTATAGTGGAATTCTATATGTATTGATATAGTAATTTATGATTTTTTAGTTATTCAAATGTATATATAAAACCTAAAAATAATTTTGTTTTATATCCTCCACTTGCAAAATGTTTAAAGGCTTAGCAACTTACGTTTGCAACTTATAATTGTTTGCTGTACTTCTTTAGTTACTGTTCTATGTTTTAAGAAAAATAAGTTTAAGAACTTATTTAAAAATTGCAATAATCTATATATACATGTGTAATGTATAATAATTGAAATGTGACTGAATGTTACAAAATACTAGTCAACTAAAACACAGCCAAGACAAGTTACTTTGTACAGATCAAAGGTCAATTTTATGTTATTGGATAATGTAACATGAGTGCATGTTTGCTGCATCATTGTAACTTCTGTATTGTTAGCCAGGCAAAACTGAAAGGTCAATATAATATAAATAATAAATATATATAAATGTATAATGTTACAAGATTTAAGCTATTTAGTCTAAACATTTATATTTTCATGTTATAATTTGTGTTCATTCTAGAATGAAAGAGGCATAACTTATATTTATTACCTACTTTTTTATGGTGGTTACAGGATCGGTCAAATCTACCAAACCCGTACAGAGATTCCTTACTGAAAATAACAGATAAAATATAAAGTTTTTCTAAAGAAATGTTTGATAACTATTTGGACATTATGAAGATTCCTCATGTGAAATTTGAAAATTTTCTGATGCATAAAAGTATTCTCAATCTTAAAATGAAAATTATTTTGCATGTTAGATAGGCAACATGTGAAAATGAAAAAAAAGCATGAGAAAAACATTGCTTTACAAACCTTAAGACTTGATAAAACAAATTGATATTTTGCTTATGAAAGCATTGTAATAATGCTCAAAGACAGCTTGAGTGGGTAATGAAGAAAAACTTTAGTATAAGTTTAACATAACAGCAAATTTACAATGTTTTGGCATGGTTTTTGTCATCATCAGGTACAATGATCACAAAACCTTGATTTTTATTACCCATTCAAGCTGTCTCCAAGCATTATTAGTCATCAAATTTGAAAGCATTGTAATGTTTACTGATAATGTGCCAAATTTTGTTAACATTCCCTTACTAATTTCAAAGTTATAGCATGAAAACTATAAGAAGCACAAAATGGTTACGAGGTTGGTTCCAGAGACTGAGCCCTTGCTGAAAGACTTAAGTGTTTTTTCTTCTTTATTTCAACAGTGAACAGCTTTTTCTCAGCAGATGACATGTTAAGCATAGAAAATAGCCTTGACCAGGAAGGCAGCAAAACCACTGGACATGTAGATTTATTTGGTTCATCCCCAGAGCCAAATGAACAGGTATATGTATACATATAAATACATATGTGTAATACTTGATATTTTCAACATCTATTTCTCTGTAGAGAAGTGTGTTAGCTACTTATATTTTAAATCAACGTACTATTTATTTTGTTCTCCTCAAACATAAAACATTACCTTTCCCATTACGAAGTCAGATAATTAAGAAAATATATATTATAATACAGGGTGTCTCAGCAATCACTGGACTAATGGTTACAAATACATTTATTTACTTAAGCTGATACCTCATGAAGTTTTCTGTGATTGTTGGGGATGGTTTAGCTGAGTTTTGGTACTGAGCATGAAGCTCACCAACTACATCATGTACAGTCCTATGACCATCCTTATACAGGAGTACCATTTCAACCCATTCTAGTATTCCATACTTCAGTATTGTTAAGAAGCTGAAACAAGAAGAGAAACACCATTTGTTCAATGTGTGACTTCTATGACACACTGTATATTCTAATATGTGTTTGCATGCATATATTTATAAGTTTAGTGTTTAAATAAGAAGCACATCAAACAAACTGGGAAATATTTTTCAAAAAAGCATTGTTCCTGAATGTGAATTTAATTGTTTTTTTTCATCTACAATCATCCCAAGAGGGGGCAAAAAAATACAATACAATAAATTAATTTTTATATTATCAATTTCCTTTATACATTCTAAACATAAACCTAACTATAACTACAAAATTGAGGTAAAAAACAAAGTCAATTGTACATATCACAAATACTTTATTTATTAATGACCATGGTTTTGCCAATAAAGGCATTATCAAGTAGAGAGCAAAAAGGTTTGTAAACAGGTTTATATATGTTTAACCAAACAACGAGAACTAACCTTGACATTCATAGTGAGACAACCTTAAGTTGGTGTGGTTCTTTAGAACTTTTTCTGGATTTGTTATTAATATATGAAGTATTTGTAAAATGTACAATTGGCTTTGTGTTTTTTCCTCAATTCTGCAATTATAGAGTTTCAGCAAGTATCGATTAAACAAACTATAACTTGTATTCAGAGTAGGTTTATAGGTACATTTGTTACCTGTAATAAATGTTGTATACTAAATAAGTATTTTGCATAGGAATACAATATTAAATTTTTCAATATGCAACTTGTTTTTCATAAACAGGATTTTCCATCAATATATCAGCCTGTGGAACCAAAACATAGCACACCTACAGCTTGGGGAACCAGTGATGATAACTTTAAAACTAGCTATACTTGTTCTTTGCTTGAACAGCCATCTTTTACCATTGATGTGTGTAATGTAATTCCTATATCTGCAGTATTTGTAGAAAAGGTCAATGCTTATTTCAAGGGTAGCGATCATTCAAGGTAAACATAGAAAGACTTCTATAATATGTGTAAGCAGTAAATTCCAATGATGTAAATAAACAGATTTCTGATTCTTCTAGTAATCTTTTATAATATACATGTGATCAAAACAGTACATAGATTTGTAAATTTTTGAATTAAAAATTGCTTATGATTTGAAAGAAACAGTACTCATGTATTTCTGACTTTTTCATTTCATTGACTACTTTTGTTGCATGTGAAATTGATAATAATTTTCAAAGGTATAACATATGAATATTTGTTTTTCAAAGGTATAAAATATGAATGTTTTTTAAAGTTGTTACAAATTCAATACCTTCAGGTGTCGTGTAAAGCTCTGTGGTAAACTAAAACTTGAATTTTCTGAAACAACTCTTCTTCTGTTGGAAAAACAGTCAAAATTAAACTTGCCTGTCCTGAGATTATACCGAACTGCAAAGATCATTGACATACACCCCAACAGGAACTGTGTTACTGGGTAAATATATATATATATATGTTTTTATTTTTGTCACCATGTAAAAATATAGCTGTTGTCTATTAACATGTGAATATTATTTAAGTATTTGATTATTGCTTAGAGTTCTTGTCTGTAGCTTCTGATTAATGGGTTCACAGTAGCTGATGTTTTCATTATCATATGCTTATTGTTTGAAGTATTGTTCATGTATTTAATGTGTGATTAATATTTAATGAACAGTTCAAGTCTGTAACGCCTGATTTTTTCTGGAGAAGTTATAGTTTGTAATACCTGATTTTTTCTAGAGAATAATTCTTTTCTTTATAACATCTCATTACTGAGATAACATTTCAAAGCTGTTGTTTTTACTATTACCTGATTATTATTTAAGAAACAGTTATGGTCTTTTTTTTCACATCTGATTATTTAGTAAGGAGTGGGTGTGTGCTTTATTATTCTGTTTGCTTGTTAAAAGAGGATATGCTGTTATTATTAATGTGTAGCTAGTGTTCAAATAATTTTTGTTATTAAACAAAAGGTTAGACGATAGGCTATCTGTGCTTTGCTCACTAGGATGCTGTTTAGACATACCCTCATATTTCCAACATCTTCTATTAGTGTTTTTTAAATTGTTTTCACATATTTCATGCAGAGACAGAAAAAAAGAAAATTAAAGGGTTTTGATGCCTTCACGCATATATTATTTGTAGTTGTCTGTTCATGAAAGCTTGAGTAGAATCAGTCTATCTACAATTCTGTACAATTCAGGTATAAAAGCTCTCAGATTGTGCATTAGTAATCCTACCATTCAGAAGCACTCAACTAATGTCACTATGAATGTCCAGAATGCACAGTCAGACTTGACTTTGTATTTCAAGTATGCACACTAGGTGTCATTTTTAATTTTAAATGAATTAAACAGTCAAACTTGTTTCCATTATATTTTTCAGAGTGCCTCAGCACCTTTCAGGTGAACAGTTCTCTCTTAAGCTTGACATGACTGGCATCTTAACTGTTTTAAGGAAACCAGATCAGCAGAAGTCTTGTAATGATTCTAATTACATGGTGGACATTCTTCAGTACAATGTATGTATAATATATGTGAATATGTTTTCCAACAGAGTGTGGGTATATAATGAATTACGCTTGTATTTTTTATGTAATGTATAATGACTGTTCATCGGTATAGGCATATTAAATATGATTACTGTGGTTGAGTACAATTTCGATATACATGATGGTTGTACTTGAGTACAGTGTAAATATATTAGCTGCAATGGTTATTCTTCAGTGTTGAGATTGACCAGTATCTTATGTTGATAGAAGTTTACTGAATGTTTTCATATTCTTCAGTTTTTCTAACTTTAGAAGGGTTTGTAAGTTTATAAATATTGAAATCTGTGTCTGTCTAGAGATAAATGAATGTTGATGTATGTTGAACTGATAACTACAAAGGTAAATAATTCATTGAATGCATACATTTTCTTGCCGGTACCTACTTAATTTTTCATCATTTGTTAAGTGTTTGTTGGTACAATTTTTCAGTATCATGTTTTAACAGCTAGGTAATTGTAAACTTTTCTTATTTTTTATTGGGTTAATCTCTTGCTTTTGGAATTATTACCTGACAGTTTTTTATTGCTTTTGTTCAAATATTTTGTTGAAAAACAAATTAGGATGAATATTTTATAAATATTCCAAATTTGGCATAATAAATTTCATTTACTCCAAAATAAAAATAAAATAAATTCCTATGGAGATTTAATACACTTTGATAAATATGTGCTTATCATTTCTTAGGAAAAAAAACACTACATTAATTTTATTAATGTTCTATTGTAATCTTCTTAACATATCAGTCTTCTTTAGCTTTTTTGGTTACTATTCTGACTTAACCAATCTTCTGTGGCAGTGCCCTAGCATCTTTGGTGACCTGTATAGATCAACCAATTTTCTGTATTAACCTTCTTCAGATTATTAGTTTTCTTTGATAACTGTTCTGGATTCATCAGCTTCTTTTGCAACATTCCAAGGACAATGTTGTTTTTTGTAACTATCCTGTTTTAACCAAGATCTATGTTAATTCCCCTAGGATCAACATTCTTCTTCTGGTAACCCTCATAGATTTACAAGGTTTCTGTGTTAACCCTCCTCAGGTAGTTAGTCTTCTATAGTAACTTTTTTTTGTGTGTTAATGAAGGTCCTATGTTAACTTTTCTATGAAAATCAAGCTTTCTTTAATAACTTTTGGAGGATGAGAATTAACTATACTCATGGGGTAGACTTCTAGTTTACTCAGTCTTCTCAAATAATTTTCTGGATAGCTATGTTTCTCTGTGAATGCCCTGAAGATAATCACTAATTCTGGTAATCCTTGTCAGTTGACCAGCTTTCTCCTAAATACTGAAAAACACTTCCAAATACATAGTGTAAGTTTCCTGGCAAAACATGTTATATGATTTGTAAAATATAAATATTGCATAACACTTTTGTAATCTCTTTCTCATAACATAGATTAAATCCAGTCCTGGTGTCAGAAATGCTCCTCTTCATATGAGTGTAGTGTGGAAATGTGAAATGGCAAAGACCGAACTTTGTGTTGAGTACAAATATAATCCATCAGCCCTGGCCAGTTTGGTATCTATATCAGATATCTCAATATCAACCTCAATAAGTGGAGGAGTGACAAAGATGATTTCCAATCCTTCTGCTCTGTGGTAGGATATATTCATACTAAATTAATTTTTTATTGTGTAGAATATGACCATACAATGTTAATTTTGCTGCTTTCTTACAAGACTTCTATATACAAACAGGATTCACACAAGTCATGAAAATCCTGGAGAGTCATGGAATTTTGTAAAAAAAATTTTTCATTACTGGAAGTCATAGAAAATCAGTTTTTAGCGGAAGGCCCTGGATTAGTCCTTGAAACTAACCCATCTCTCTCACATCCCCTTTTTTTATTGATGAAAAGCCATACCATTTTGTTTATCTCAGTTTTGCAAAAATCAATCGCCAGGAAATGTAACTCATAAAATAGGAAATATGTTGACTTGTCCACAGTTATCAGTAACAGGCTTTGAATTATGTACCCCCATCTGCAAACAAATAGGTTTTATATGACTGTTGTTGGTATTGTATTGTTAGCATTAAAAAAGCTAAAGATTCGTTTGGTTTGGCAGAATTGTCAAATCATAAAATTGTTGATAGGTTAAAGACAATGGATGTTTCAGAATTTTCTTCCTAAATCCTTCTAAATTATAAACACTTCAAAAATAATTACAAACTTGTATCCTAAGCTCTCCATCAGTTATTGTTTAATATTTTTTAATAAAGAGAGAGAGAAATGCAAATCTAAATGGCAACAGTTTAATAGAATGAGTGTCATGAACCTAACCACCATGGATAACCTAGTCAAATATTTGCCATTAAAGAAAGCCTGTCAGTTATAACCTGATTAGGTCACCTGTTATTTATCCAGTGATTGATGTAGGCTGGATTATTTTGAGTGATATTTTGGGCTCCAATACTAAACATTTAGGAGACAATCTTCTGCTTTTAAAGGACAGTCAGGACTATGAATACAGTATTATGATATAGGTTATTAATATTATTTAATCTATTTGTGTTCTTATTAGTTTTTCGTTCACATCTAAAACAAATAAAATTTTTAAAAACTGGTTCATGATTTTTATTGTAATCATTGTACCGTGTGTTGACTGATATGCATGGCAACATCTTTGAGAATAAATTAAATTATTCAGAATGATTATTGTTTTAAATATCATCTAAATGTGTCTCACATTGAAAATTTTATTGAACTACTATTTTATGAATGTATGTCAATAAGTTTGGTATCAATTGTAGATTATAATTCAGATTTTAATATTATACATTAGTTAATTTCTTAATATATATAATTAAATATTAAAAAAATCCTAAATATTGGTTTTTTGTGTGTCACATGGGATGTTGAATGCAGCTTTGGTTCAAATTATATGTTTGTGATGTTCAGATACAAACTCAAATTACAAATATTGACAATCTAGAATATAAAATAAGAACATCCTATCTTTTCTATTTTCTAAGAAATTATTATATTTAGTGAATAAACCAAGGTGGCCCCTCCCACATCTTCCATTTTTGGAAATACTTGCTTATGTACACCTACTTCGCTCTCTGACACATGTATAACCAATCAAAAGCTCAGAATGTCCCCCACGTGGTTTTCTGAGCCTCTTGAAGTGTTTACATGGGAAAACATTTCTTTTCATGGTAGAATCAAAGCAGAAAAGTAACATGCTAATGGAGCTCAAAAAATCATATTTTTTAACCCAAATACAGCTTAGTTACTAAGCCTGATAAATAGTGGATTTCTATGGTATTGCTATAGTAATTTATGATTTTTTTATACCAAAATGCATATATAAAACAAAAGATGCAAAATTTGTAAAGGCCAGTTTTATGCTGTTGGATATGGTAGCATGATTGGACATGCCCTGCATCATTGCAATTTCTGTAATGCTAGTCAGACACAACTGAAAGTTCAATAAAATAAAAATAATAAATATATATATATATATATAGATGTGTAATTTTATGAGATTTAAGCTATTCAGACTAAACATTTATGGTTTCATGTTATAATTTGTAATCATTTTACAAGGAAAAAAACATAATTTATATCTATTTCCTAATTTTTTATGATGGTTACGAGGTTGGTCAAATTGACCAAACCCATACAGAGATAGAATAGTGAAAATAACAGATAAAATATAACTGCTGCATGGTGTATGGAATCCGCCCACCCATAATAAAAGGATTAGATACCTTGTTGAAATATAAAGATATTATTGACCCATGATATTTCTAGTTCTCTGTTAGGTGGAATGTAGATATGTGGTAAAACTATGGAATATACAACATTGCTACTGTGTGCAACAGTATGTGAATGGTTGCAGTAAAAATGAGTTTGAATCTTTGCTTTGTTCAGTTGGTTGACATGGTAACATACCATTATTTTATATTTAGCAGTATTGAACAGTTGGCAAGTATTATTTGGTTTTGGTTACATGCTAAACAAGGTTTTAGCTCCAGCCAAAGCATAGAATGTGTGAGAAAGATGTAAGATTTTATCATTTGTTATTAACCTAAAGTTAGCAAAAAGTTGTGTACTTTGAGAATGGTCACACGAGTGACCGAAACATTGTACCTGTTCTAAATACAAATCTTAATTACTTTAAGAGCTGTAACTTGTAATAAAAAAGTTGACAAAAATTGAATTATACTTAGAGTACTGTAAATGGTGAAGTATTTGTTTGTGTTTTGTTCAGTATTGCACAGTTATTTATAATTTCTTTTAAGAACATGTTTTGTATTTATCTTTTGCTTAATTAGAAATTTTTTGATAGCTTAGGTGTTACTGTTATTGCTAGAACATTTTTTTACAGCTGTTACTACATTTTTTATAAAAATATAGTAAAACATTAGTTGTTTCACTGTGATGGAGTTTACATTCTCTTAAAATCTGTAAATTAGGTACTTGAAAATGTCAGTCTAGTCCTCAAAACGGTCCTGGAATATTTTTTCCATTAGCCTGTGCATATCATGGTGATAAATTTTTGTCATATATGGGCTAGACTTTTAGGCACTTTTGCAGACTTACATCTCCTAAAGTTTTATTTTTCTCAGAATATATCTTTTCATCATATAATTTTTGAGCTCTCAAAATATCATTTATATCAGTTATCTTGTGGGCCTTCCTCATCAAGAAATTTCATAAATTTTTTTCATGATTAGCACATTCCATATTACAGAAATAATAATTAATCTTTTCTCCTTTCTCTAAACATCTGGCTTTATTTTAACCTTTATCCTTCCACTTGTAGCTCCCCTTGAGTTTATTTTAACATATTTTTGATATTTTTACCCATCTGATTAATAAGATTGAAGCTGTGTACATAATATACTTGAAGTTTACAGTTCAACACTTATATAACAAATAAAAACTGCTAACCAGTGACCACACATTCCATCTAGTGCTTGATCTCTTCAATTTGAATGCACACATCTAAATTAACCATTCATCTGAAACCTTTGCATCTTCATGATGTAAATCAGATGCTGAGTGGTTTTCATCATATATTTCCACTAACTCAGCTATAGTCCCCCGGTGGGACAGCAGTAAGTCTTCAGTTTTACAACCCTAGAATCAGGGGTTCAATTCCCCTCAGTAGACACAGCAGATAGCCCGATGTGGCTTTTGCTATGAGAAAACATGCATACAACAACTCGGCTATAGGCTCACATGTAACAAAATAATTATTCTTAGTGACAAGATAAACTACAGGATGAATGAAACAGTTTCATTTCTTCATGTCCTAGTTTTTTCTGCATACAACTTCCCAATGCTTCCATGTAGGAACAGTGAAGTTTTCTTCAGTTTTTCCTCTCAAGTTAACTTGTTATAAGTGTTATACACAACAGTAGAAAGCACACTAAATGCTTTTTATAACTAATGCATAAAATACCCTTTATTTTATTTTCATGTATAAAAACTTCAGTTGGTGACCCTGACTTCCTGACACTTTTGTGGAATCATAACACTTACAGAAATATAAGTAGTTCTGATAAATTGTAGGACATGAAACATTACTTTTAGATAATCAATAACTATTTTGAAATGTAAAAGAAAAGCATTTGATAGCTAAAATATCTCTTGTTCCCATATGGAAATATTGGCAAGAAAAGGTTTGACAAATCAATCTTTGTATATTCTAATATTGTGACATTATTTTTTTTAATATTTAAACATACTTCTTATTTTACATTGAGTATTACCAAGAAGTACTCCACTTGCATTAGAAAAAAAAATAAGGTAATATCTCTAAATGAGTATCCATTTGCTGCAAGGGCAGGTATTGCCTAGTGATTAGAATACCAGACAGTCAAACCAAGACTCCATGATGTACCTTCTTTTTGCAACAAAAAAAACGACTCACTCCCCACTTTGGGGTCACAGATGCATTACAAGTGTGACAGTCAAATACATTATTTGATTAAAGTAACCCAAGAATTGGTGCGAGTGCTATTGACTAGCTGCCTTTCTTGTAGTCTATCAATTCAGATTTAGAGATGGCTAATGCAGATATCTCTTGCGTAGCTCTGCACAAATATCCAAAACAACCAACCATTTAATGTATTGAAGATGAATATTATCTTGAATTAATTTTGCAAACATTTAGACAAGCTTGATATATATTATTTGAATTGATGAAAAGCTTGCTATGTGTATCATAAAGTTGTAGTCTTCAATAATTTTAGTAAATGCATGTCAATTTCCCTGATTATTAAAAGCTATATAGCCATCACTCTTCAGTTTGGGATCAATTGCAACATTCCAGCATTCACAACATAAATTATATCAAAATCTTCTCAAAATGATGTATTATCTTTATTTGGGGCATCAAAATAAATTATTGTTCTTTGAAAAAAAAAAATTAACACCTAAAGCAAGAAAATTTCCTTTGTTGTGCATATTTATTTTTGTTTAGTGTAGCCTAACTCTTTTATGAAAAAAATGGCCACTCTCTCATGCTCAAGCTATCAACAAACTAAAAAATTGTTTTGTTTTTTACCCAATTAATCTTGAGAGAAAAAGCTCTCTTTCCTTATAAAAATTTAGAATATTTCTTCTTGTACTGTTTGCCAGTTCCACAGTTTACCAAATAAATTTACTCTCTGTTGCATATATATTTGTTTCACTCTGTAACATGGAAACGTTTTATACCTGTATTCTTTATTTTCATTATGTAGTTTCTTAATGATAACTACATGATCTCTTAAATTCCTAATTTTAACACTTAACCTTTTTAATCAAATCTTTATTATAAAATTGACTTGAATCAGCCAAGTTTTGTAATTAATAACTGAATTACAAAATAATGGTGTTTGACTTTTCTTTGCATTTTGATGGCTGCTCTGTCCACTTTTTAGTGTATACTTCCATTTTGCAATAAAATTTGAACTAAATTACCTTTATTCTACAGATAATAATAAAAGCTTTTTATTTCAGCCAATTTTTCCCCATTGTGACTACATCAGGGCTAGTAGTCTGCTTCCATTATTTTTCTTGATGAGTACCATTTCCTTTCTGAAGGTAGATCCATCATGACATTTTGTGTTTTTTTTTAATTTCCCTTTAACAGGTAGGTCAAGTGCAGCACAATGGTTAGCATGCCAGGTAGTTCTGTGATTCATACCGTGTTACTGCACTTTGGGGTCATTGGGTACATTGTACAAGTGATGGTCATATCCTGCTATTTGATTTAGATTAGATTGCGAGTTGGTATTGAGTGGTATGATCTAGATGTCTTCCCTCTGGTCTATCACTTGAAGATGAGAGATAACTAGAACAGATACTCTTCAAGTAGATTTGCTCAAAATTAAAACAGACTAATCCTTTAATGGATAATGTCTTTCAATTATTAATCTAGTCCTTCATTTTCCCAAATTTTACAATTATCAGCAGCAGTTGATTTGCACTTTGCACATTTCATTATAGAAGCTAATGGACATTTATAGAAAACACCTTTATACATTTGCGAATAACATAGCAAGGTTGTTTTTCAAAAAAATGGTTTTAGAACTTCATTTATATTTTCCTTCTTTGAATAAAATAACTTAACCTTTTTTTCTCTGTGTTTGTACTGTTTTAACTCTCATTTTTTAGTAGAAAGTATGCCTACAAACTTAACTTTTTTTTTCTCTAGTAGGATATGTTTGTACTGTTTTATTTAACTCCTCCATCTTGAATTATGTATTTAGTAGTTAATTTGATCCTTCTTTTGACAATTTCTCTGTCAGCCTTTGATCTTGTAATTAATTTTCTTTAAGTATATGGTGCAGTATGAGAAAGCTCATTAAACTGCAATGAATGACATTTTTTCTTATAGTTATAAAATAACTATGTGAAACTTAAATAAAAGAAATATAAATATTTGTGTATGTCTACTTGTTACATTTTCTTACACACTGGCAGACTTTTACAGAATATGTAACATAATGTGAAATGGGTAAATAGTATATACTGTCTTTTTGGAGTTTTATGATAAATAAATTCTTCGTGATGTTAAAACTGATTTATATAACTACTTCAGGAAGTCAGATTGTCAGCAGATTACCTGGCATATATCTGACTTGTCACATCATTCAGAAGGAGGAGGAATGGGATTGTTGCAAGCCACCTTTGATCTTAGTTGGGGACCTTCTACACCCAGCCCACTTTTTGCAAACTTTTTCTGTCAAAACACTTCTTTGTCTGGTGTTGAATTGGACTTGGCTGCAAATAGTCTAGGATACCAGCTATCACAAGTTGACAATCGTGTGGAATCAGGTAGGGTATTATCCATTATATATCTTCTATATTTGGTGTACAATTAAAGTTAGTTTGTCTAGGTTACCAGCTATCACAAGTCAACCAACTTGTGAAATCAGACAGATCATCATCTTTCATAACATTTCTTTATTTGGTATGAAACTAAAGTTAGTTAGTCTAGGTTACCAGCTATCACAAGTCAACTATTTTGTGAAATCAGAGAGGTCATCATCTGTCACAATACTTCTTTATTTGGTATGAAACTAAAGTAGTTAGTCTAGGTTACTAGCTATCATAAGTCAACTTTCTTATGAAATTATTTTATGTAGATGGTTAATCTGAATTACAAGCCAGGTAAGTAAATTTGACAGAATGCTTTTCTCTTTGGTGTCAACATAGGTAATCATTCTTGTCATATCATAGTCACATTCTTGTCAAATCATCCCATAATGTAGAACTTCCTTCACAAATTCAATAGTTATTTACTTCAAAATATACTAGACTGCAGCTAGTTTTCTTAATTAGTCATTTATGGACTTCAAATCAAAGGTGTGTACAAAATGAAGGTCAGATCTGTCTCTTTTGTCTGCCACAAGTCACTACTCAGAAGGTCTTTCTTTCAGTAGTAGAACTCAATAACTGGGCTAGTCCATGATGTCAGCTAGAAGCCTATCTAAAAATGTTAATATATACCCAATAAGAAAAATGTATATTAAAGTGTTGAACGCTAAATGCTGGAAAAACAAAGAAACTGGATTGCAATTTTTCTTTATTTTCACATCAGTTATTTTAAAAGCTTTTCTGCCATTGTTTATGAATGATACAAATGAACTTATGTTTTGAAAGATCGTATATATATATATATATATTGCAAAACCTTCACATGAATTTTAGTAATTCTGTCTATGGAGCTCTCATTTCCAATTTTATTTGAAAATTGTCTTCACCTGACAACAAGCTTTTCAGTGTAGTCCAATTATTTTTTCTCTGTTTTCAACAATGAAATTATGTTAATCTCTTTAATACTTTTATACATATGTATAAACACTTTATACTTGCATGTTTTTTCTGTAATTTCTAGTTTAATATCTTATTTATGTGAACTGTTACCCTATTCTGAACAGTCAAAATAATTAGGAATAGTTAGGTAAAATTCACCTAGTTCTACATATTAAAGTTATTAACAAAATTTCACATAAACTGTCATTAAATAATATACTTTGAGGTAACTAACAATATTTACATGTTGTGTCAACATGTTTTAAATTCACAGCCTACAAATAAGTAAGTAGACACCCACTCCAGCAAGAATCCCATTTATTAAATAAACAAAGGGTATAAAATTACCATTAGTATTTAATGGATCTGCCCTTTGCAATATTTATGGCAGAAACACATCGTATTTACAAGATATGAAATCTGGGTCTGTTTACTTAAAAGTTGGTTCTTTAGGACACTTTTACAGACCTACAAGGTATTATTTTGTGACTCGGACTGAATGAGCAGGAGCTCTCACTTGGTTCTTTAGGACACTTTTACAGACCTACAAGGTATTATTTTGTGACTCGGACTGAATGAGCAGGAGCTCTCACTTGGTTCTTTAGGACACTTTTACAGACCTACAAGGTATTATTTTGTGACTCGGACTGAATGAGCAGGAGCTCATACTGCATGAAAAGATCACCTTGTCTGGTAAGCTTGTTCTAGTGCAGACAAGTAGAAGGCTTTGCTATAGAACTGCTTTGTATTAAGTAATAGTAGTACCCATCCCTTCTCGTACCACCACGTGATCATCTACCTGCCATAATGGCACGCACACTGTAACAGAAACATTGTTGTGTTTTGTTGTGGCTTTTGAACAGTTTAACAAAAGATCCTGGAAGGATAGTCACCAAATTGAGGTGTGTTCATTCTTCAAGAGTTGTGCAAGCCTGAACATGTGGTAAAGACTACAGTCCCAAAAGTCAGTGGAGTGTGATAATGTGTATAATGCCTACATGTGATATAGCTTAAAGTGAGGAGTGACTTCTATCTAGCTACTCTGACATTGTAGCCATTGCTTTAAAGGTAAATTCTGATGATATTGGGGGATGCTTGTAACATTGTACAACAGTAGTGACTGTTTGATGTGGGTCATTTTCTACACTTTTTTTCACACCATGAAGAGTCTGATCTATTGGTTTTCGGTGCCCAGGTTGTGCAGAAACTGCTTTTTTCTGATATTACTGAACATGCATTGTCACCCTATTCATTGTGGATAGTAGCATTTCAAGTGATGTAGCAATTTCTCACTGACTTTAACCCCCTCCCATTATCCAACTCTAAAACTTTGTGAATATCCAGATAATTTTAGGGATCCTTTCATTCATGCCATAATTGTGTGTTTTCTATAATTGTTACAAACTGTACCTCTTTACATGTTGGTTTTATTTGTATATGATGCCATGAAGATGGTTGTGTTGTATTATTGGGATTTTCTGTTTACTTATTAGTAGGCTGGATGTATGGAGAATTGTTCATGATCTGTATTGACAATTTGCATATCCATTCATTTTCCATCTTGTGACTCCTGTTGCCTATGACTACTCAGGTTTAAAAAAAATGACCTTGTTGCAAATTGGTTGAAATGTGGTTATTTTCAAATGTAGATGGCACCTCTATAAAATTCATCTTTTTCGGAGTGTTACATTATAGTATTTTATGACACTAAGTTCTCCTATTCTATGATTATGAAAGTCACTAGGTGTAAAATTTTAACATTCCAAAGACAGAGAGATCTGTAGTGTTGAATCTTATCAGTAAAATAAAATAAAGGTGTGATTCCAGCAGGAAAAAACTGGCTAATCTATAAGTAAATACTAGTTGCTCACTGGAGATAGACAAGAAAGTTGAACAGCTTTTCACAAAAGTAACTCAGGAACACACTAGTCCATTGCAGCTAAAGTAAGGACTTCCTTTAAAATTCTAAACAAAATAATTTGTAAGGAATTAGATCTGTAAAATTGACACTAGCATTGTTCACAAATCTCTCTCAGAGCACATATCCAAACAGAAAACCAACTGTCGAAAGCTGTATGAGTGGTATCTGGCATATGACAAGTAAAAGTGTACTGTCACATTTAATTAAGTATATGTCTGCTTAAGTGACTGTATCAAAGTCTAGTCAGTTCATTATCATCCTGCTGGTGATACATTTTTAAAATGTTGCAAAGGTGGTTATTTATGGTGGTTGCAGGTTACGGCTACAATTGTTAGTTAACTTCCATACCATGAGTGACTATCATCTTTGTATGGGCCAATAAGGCTCCTTCAAGCATAAACAAGAATTTGTGCTATATCATGTGAAGTCAAAACAATTAAGTCACCAGATGTAGCTCCCATAGTCTTGCTTCTTTAGGTTGTTCAAATGGACCCTTGAAAGTTGTGTTGACACAGATGGTTCATGGATATTTTTAAAAGCATGAGAAATGAGACAACAACACTGAACTCAATTTATTATACAAAATATCCTGCAGTGGGAAATGTGCTGCAGAGCAGTATTTTATAACCAAGTCTGTCAATGCCAGGGCTGTAAGGTTTTGACACTCATCCTTGTATCATTACTAAATATCATATATATATATGTGATGTATTCATATGTTGTGTGTCTAATTTCTAGATAAGTATTTTAAAATAATTTCAATTCTAGATGTTAGTCATTAAGATGTACATGATCTGTTAACAAAATCAGAATAATTAAAATGATCCTTGCATGTTTTGTTACCATCTCTGAAATATATACATGTAATTAATCATTATCATATGTCTTATCCCTAATTCCTACATAAATGTCTAACAATATTTGAAATTCTAGAAAGGGAAACTTAACATTTATCTGTCATAAGTTTTGATGAGAAAACTTGTATTAAGTTTTGTAGGTAAATGAATACTGTTTAAAAGTAGACTTAGTGAAAAAAATAACAATGGATTATTACTATCATGTATTTTATAGCTTGTGTTTGATACTAGTATCAGCATTTAAAGATGACCATTAAATAAATTATCTGATATTATTGTTTTTTAATTCATATTTCCTTGTACTTTTTCCTTTCATCTGAAAGCTGAATACATATGTGAAGCTGAACAGAACATCTCCTTTGTGTAAATCATCTCTACCTTAACAACAGTTAAAGCATATGTTTAAGAAAAGTCACTGTTGTCTATTGTTTAACAGGGTAACTGTTTTATTAATCTATGAAACATTTAAAACATGCATTTAAGAAAAGTCACTATTTTCTGTTGTTTAACAGGTTAGCTTTTCCTGTTTGTTTAAACTTTATTTCTTTATAAGATTTTTATTATATTTTATAATTTGGATAAAACATAACAGAAGAGTTAAAACTTTTTCTGGATTAATGGGTACTGATCTTCCAGGCATTTCCTTCCATAAAAATATTATTTTTTTAAAAATTTTATAAAGACTACATTAACACCCTTCACATATGTGATATTTGTTTTTGTTAAACACTTACGTAAATTGTTAATTGTAAAAAAAAACATAGTATTTTTTGTACATGTCATACAAGGTGGCACAAAATCATTCCAAAATTGCTTGACAGATGAAAGGAATTGAAAAAAAATGGAGTAAGCCATTGTGTTTATGTTAAAATAAACCTGAACACCCACAATTCATAATAAATAAACTGTCATATATTTCACAAAGAAAAAAAAGCAATTGGAACTTTGATTCCTGTCTGACAATGAAATGAGATTCAAAAGAGCATTGGATAAAATTTATCACTTTTAGAGCATCATTGTTATGATGGTCTGTAATAAGATACAAACTTAAGTAATGTTAACTTGTCTTTAAACTCTTCATGCACACAGACAATTTTGTGTAAAAATTCTATTATTTTATTATCATTAATGTTTTATATATAAATATTGTTTTTAATTTTTTCTTGATTTCTATATTATTAAAGTTTTATTCTGTTGTGATTTATTTTTTGGTTATATGATTTTGCCCATTGTTAACAATCATCTAGTTTTATTTTTACAAATACAGTGCTGTAAAAATTAATTATATTTTCTGTTCAGTATTATTTCCATATGCTGTAATAATACTTTTGTTACACACTGCCCACTTTTCATCAACATTTAACTGTTTATGAATGGTATTTTAGTGTAATGTCCTCAGGGTACACATATGACTTGACCATTGTTTATAATATAAAAATTAAAGTATTTTTTATCATCGTATTTTGCAACTTTATATATGAAATTTAAGAAATGTAACTGTCTCAGAAGAATAGGGTGTTATTAGTTTACATTTATATCAGTATATATGTAGAGAACAGATGGCACATTTCATATATCTTTAGCTATTTATTAAGTGTTTTAGTGTAATATATCACCTTCTTGCTAAGTGTATGCTATTTAGTGATGTTTCCTGTGTGTTACAGGATCTGATACATGGTTTATATTATACTGTATCTGTTGAGCTTCAGATAATTGTACATACAAAGAACAAAGATAAGATTGCTTATTAGAAATTTTAATGCTATCTACATGAATGGATTTTTAACACCAATACACTGTTCTTCTGGGACTGAGAGATAAGATTTCATAACCATATCTATTATATCACACTGCACTTTAAGTGCTTTAGAATTTTTCATTTGAAATAAATTCTTTGTCTCAGGATTTTTCAGACTTATTTTTTCAAATTTTTTATTGAATATATGTATTTTATCAACGAGTTCTTAACCTGTTCTTGAATGACTGCAAGAAATGATGCCAGATGTTACATGACAGTGCCACATGAAGAAAGATTTTTTGCTGCACTACTAACTAAAGTAATCAGATATTCATTCAAAGCAAAAGAAGTTAATCCATCTTATTCAACCATGTTTGAAGAGGTTAAAATTTTTTTATATAACCTTAAAAGTGTTCTAAGCTTAGGGACACGTACATCAAGTTTATTCCTGTGAACCTGAGACTTTTGGATTTATTTCATACATATATAGTCTTTTGCTGATTAATGTATGTATAACTTAAAGTTTAGATGGAAGTGCATATCATATCTTCAACACAATCGTCTCTTGATTTGGTGAATGTAAGTTAGTTTGGATTAATAGCTTAGATCCACTCCATTTTTTGGTAGATATATATCTACTTAGTTATTACTTGATTTTATGTTGTGACTTGTTAGGTTAATGGTTGTGTTTATTTGATCCATTTCATTTTGTATGTAATATATCCTCCTCCTCCCACAGTCTTTACTTGATTTTATGGTGTGATTTATTAGGTCAGTGGTTGTGTTTATTTGATCCATTTCATTTTGTATGTAATATATCCTCCTCCTCCCACAGTCTTTACTTGATTTTATGGTGTGATTTATTAGGTCAGTGGTTGTGTTTATTTGATCCATTTCATTTTGTATGTAATATATCAACACCCTTAAATCAGTCATTAATTGATTGAATTTTATGGTGTGTTTTATTAGGTCAGTGACTGTGTTAATTTGATCCATTTCATTTTGTATCTCATATGTGAGCTCCACTCACTCAGTCATTTGATTTATTGATGTCGTAGCTCAGTGGCTGTTCTTGTTTGGTCCACTCCATTTTTGATGTATATATTAGCTCCCCAAGTCAGTTATTATGTGGTTTCTTTGATATAGTATCAAGTGGTTATGTTTCTTTGAACCATCTACTTTCTTCTCTCTCTCTCTCTATATATATATATATATATATATATATAAGCACTGTACTTAACCAGTGCAGGACTTGTTATTCTAAATGTGCTATTAAGTTATTATACTTCTTTGGTCCACTTCATGTTTACTGTTTATATGAGTTCCCTCAATTAATAATTACTCAGTTGTATGGTTTGTTTGATTCATTTTGTTTTTTCTGTTAGGTTTACATTATATATATATAGATGTAGTTCACTCTTTCAAACACTATTTGCTTTGATTTGGTATTGTATAGGGATTTTTTTTGCTCACCACTCAGTTTTCATGCTTACATTATATTAAGTATCAGCTCACAAGCTTATTCATTACCCGATTTAATGGTATGCACATTGTTGAACGTTATATTTTCCTCATTCCTCTGTTTGTTTTGTAATATTCATTGATTTGCTGTTTGTTCAGTTATTATATATTTATTTAATTCTTCAGTTGGCTATGATAGGTTTAGATTTCTCAGCTCAAATACATTTGATAAAATGTGTAAACTTTTTTTCTTTGTGTAATAATATATTACAGAGCACTATTGCTTTTGAAGTTAGAACAGCATGTCTAATGAAAAACTAGTCACAAACGATAAAAGTTAAAAGAATATGTTTGTGATATGAAACGTAGGTACTGTTACCTGAAAGCACATTTTTATCATACACTATTTTTTAAAACAGACATAACACTATTTTAGTGTGCATGTCTTGGGGTGCTCTTGCATGCTTTAAAACACAATTTTAACATGTGTAATTTTAGCAGCTTATCTAGTCAAAGATGCTTGGAGCACTACACCTTTTTTATGTTTAAGATAATAAAAATAGGTGATGATTTTGTAGGCACATTTATTAGTAGTGCAATTGTTGTTTAAATATCTTTATACCTTAATGTTTGGCACATATATATACTTATAAATGTGTGTCAATTTTAAAAAGTTTATAAGTAATACATATTTCAGGGTCTACTTAATTGCTTTGGATTCTCTCAAGTTCTTTTTTTTTTTTGTAATTTTTTCTTGTGATCAATTTCACAGCCTTTGTGACTTCAGATTTTTTAAAATAATTGGTTTACTGGAATTATGAAACTAAATATTTCTTGGCATGTTTCTCAATTGAAAGAAAGTTTTGGAATCTATCAGATTATGAAAAAATTACAATAAAAATATCTTTTTAAAAGAAGTGTTTAAGAGATTATAAGCTTGTGAAGAATAAGTAAATATAATTATTTTGTTCATGTGGGTATAAATTATTAATATATTTCCATATTATTATATAGGATTTTGTTTCATTTTCAACAGATCTAGGTAATGATTATTACAGATGTTGTTTGTAAGTTAGGATGTATCAACTTATAAAACAGTTAAGGTTACTCTGTTGATGGTAAGTTTTAATTGCATCCTTAACACTAAATAGAGAGTAATAATCTATTAAGAATTAGATCCCCATTGAGAGAAAGGTTGTATATTTAACGTAGTTTCCTTCTCTTGAGTGAAACAAGAATAAATGAGAAGAAGCATGTAATTGAAAAAGTATTCAGTATTGATATCTTTGAAAAGCAAGATTAGGTCAATAAACCAAATTCCTTGAGTGCTGTCACATGTGTCGATTATCTTCTGCTTGTGCAGTAATAAAACCCAACTTGTAAAAAAAGGGTAGGGGAATACTATGTGTGATATTCACAAAGGCATTTAAATGAACAGCTATGATGAATATATATATATAACAAGTTTTATTTAAATATGTAGCTGTGGTAGCAGGTTATTTACAATGTTTAACAGGTTTAACTTAAAGTTAGATGAATCATTAAATAAATATAGTAAATTATACAAGGTAACAGTTATGATCGAATCATTTAATGAATATTCAATTATAATAGATGCACAAATAACTTGTTGAATGATACCATAAATTACACATCACATTTTACTCATAAATTGCATATAAAAAAACCATTGTTCTAGATGTAGTTACTATATTTTAAACTATTGAAATGATTATATTCAGCTTGAACTTTCATTTACTTTTGTTTGGGTAATATTAAACAAGTTTTATTTTTCCTCAAAGATTTACTAAAAATATTCTGTGTGTATATTTTGATTATAATCATTTATTCTAGTGTATTTATATAGTAAAACACTGTTTTTCTTACAAAAGTCAATTATGTATGTTAACATTTGTAAGAAATGATTACAAAATGTACACTTAATTTTAGCCAGTCATAATTTTAATTTTTTATTTGTATAAAAATTAATTGTTGATTAAACTAAAATTTTATGATTAATTTTATAAAAATGTGAACATAAATTTCAGAGGTTGGTTTATAATTTTTCCGTGTATATTTAGTTGGAAGGATCATTAAATAAAATAGATATGTGATACATGTCTGTTTTATGTTAATTAACACATACATTCGCTTAGGGAGCCATTGTGTTCATGCCATAAAAAAACTCACAGATTATCAACAACATGGCAATGACTAAACCAAAATGTTTTACCTTATTTTCCTGGTATAATAAATACCTCAATTCTTATAAACTTACAAAGTATGATTTCTTAATATATAATGGGTGTAGTACTAAACCACAGTGCCAGCAATAATTTTAATAATATCAAAATTTTATTTTATTTCTCAGATGAGGCCTTAAAACTGGAAACAATAGTATTTGTATTCATACATGTTTAACTAGTATGATCAAGTATTTTTGGAATGTTGTGGACAAGAGTTTACACCACTGTAATGCAAAAAAATAGGGCCTTTGAGTTTCTTCTTACAATAAAAACAAAACTCAGTTTTACAATTCCAACATTTGATGTGATTATTATTGTCAGATTTCAAGTTCTCCTGTCTACAGGAAGGGCATTTCTGCACATCTTTTTTCCTCTCTGGCTTGTCTTGTAGCACAGCTTTAATTAAAATACTATCCTAAAAGAAATACAAACAAAAGTTACAAATTGAATTTTGAACTCTTAGTTTTTTCACTCATTTCTGATATGCTTAACAGAGAATATGAAGTCCGATGTCATAAAACAAACTACCCAGAACTGAACAGAATTTCTATGTATGATCAGAAAAATTTAGCAACTCAAAGAAACAAGATTTTACAATTCAGTTGAGCAACTAAACTCTAAATTGGACATCAAAATACTGACACTAGAGAACAAATCTGTAAATCTGACAAAAAAAAAATAATATTACCTACTAAGGATCAAAACTTGGAGACAAATCAAAAGTAATCTCTACTAGATACATAAATACATATTAGAATACTTTTAAAATAAAAGTTGTGTCCTACCTTTGTAAGTAGACCTTCTTTGTAAACTGGCATTATAAATGTGTTACATTTTGAATTTGTATCAAAATGAGCATATGAATTAATTTTCTTTCCACATCCCCAGCACATGAAAGTTTTACACTGTGAACATATGACTTTGTTGCAACTGAAATAAATAACATGTTTGTATTTTATAGAACACTTACTCAGAAATTAGTTTAACTTTTCTACTACTATTATGAGATTAGCAAGACAGTAAGAATATAACATCACTGTATGTGATAGTATGCAATCAAATGTGGGTGTTATTTAAGTTTAACATTATATTCACAACAACTGAATATGCCATTTCTGCCTTTTTTTCTTATCAAGTGAAATATAGTTAGCCTTAAAATTACCAACTTGTTTTACCTCCTGCTAGTGGAGTCCACATACTGCATCATCTTGAGTAATTTTGTTTTTCCTGTTACAGCACTCATTGTAAAGAAGTCATAAAATAAATTGGTAAAGTTACTCATTTTATGTGTAAAATGAATAAGAAATCCCTGTCATAATTAGAGGAATTAATTTCTGTGTTGATAATGTTTTTTCTTGCATGGATTATTAAGTTACCAACCCATAAAGAGTTTGTCACATAAGAAGTTTAGGAAATTATATTTAGAAAGCATATAGGATTTTTGTTAACAAACCACTTAAAATTTATTTTGCGTGTTTTAATTTCAAGATATACGTGATAATTATAAAGAAAGTTTTGCAGTTCAGTGCATCATATCTCAAATACTATAACACAGGAAGGTCAAACTGCACTGGAGTATTTAGAGTATCATACAGATGCAAAATCACAGTTGTCACATGTTGCCACTGTGTTGTTTTTTTCATATATTTTCCATGAGTATAAATGGGCCTGTCCATCATAGTGCAGCTTATTCAACCTCCACAACCAGTGGCTCCGCGGTAAGTCTGAAGGCTTATAATGTTAAAAAACCGGAACAATACAGATAGCCCATTGTATAGCTTTGTGTTTAACAATAAACAAAGAAACCTAAGCTATTCTATATTAATGTAATTAAAAACCTTATTAATCACTAGTAATTATGGATTGTTTCATAAAGAGAAAGGAAGGAAAAAGAAAATTTTATAAATATATAAATTTCCTAAGTTTATTATCACTAACCACGTTTGTGCTTAATATGTAGGGATGGGCCGAGAAAAAATGGCCGTCGCTCTATTCACTCTATTACTCTATGATGCTTATAAATAACTTTTAAAGTTGATTTATAGCTTTATTTGAGCACCTAATTGCAATTATTGAGTGTTTCATAGCTCGTGAGACTGCAGAGGGGTGAAAAGAACTGCCACATTGATGATGATGAATGTGATAATCCATGTATAAGCAGACCACTGACACCTACTGATATTGCTTAAGTCAGCCATCCCGTAATAGAACAAGCCAGCACAAATGTACATTGGTGCAGAAATTCATGATATGTCACCTAGAGTCTGGATTTACAAATTTTAACTGTTCATAAGGCACTTTGTGAATGTTTACTTACAAACTGCACCATACTTAAGCACTGAAAGAGACAAATTTAACCCAATACGTTGATTTTGCATTTTAGTTCTTGGCAATTCTGGAAGTCGATGATCAGTGAACTGCCAATATTTTATGGACTGATGAGGCATACCTTACTGTTTCTGGAAGTGTCAACAGGCAGGAAATAGTTCACATGTAACTTTTCCAACACACCTCCATGATGCTAAGGTAAAAATATATGTAGTTTCACAGCTGACTTTGTTGTTGTACCACAGTTTCTTGAAAAATCATCAAGACATGGACTGTAAACCTGCACAGTCACTGCTGCATGATACTGAGTAATGCTCACAACCAGTGTGGTTCCTATACTACTAAGTAATGCTCACAACCAGTGTGATTCCTATACTACTGTTATGATAGTGGAAGTCATGTGATGCTGTTGGTGCGTTGCCGATGGTGGGCATGCATGATAAGTTTCTCGAATGATCGGGGAAGTCCGCGTGTGATTGAGATGCCCTCTTCGTTAGTATTTAAGCCTGGCAGAGAAAGCCAGGATACATATATGAATGAAGAGAGAGAGCAGTAGTTACTTTGAGTTCTGTGTAATTTATGATTCTGTTAGTTTCGAGCTAGTGAGCTGTAAAGTGTGTGTTTTGCACTTGTTGAGAG
>NW_013666433.1:387715-399280 GCF_000517525.1 Limulus polyphemus
TGATTGTGGAACTACTGTGTACTAAAAGTTTGTATCGAGGAAGAATAAACTGGTTTAACCAAGAAAGGACTTGTATTGCTGAAGATCCTTGGAAAGAATTTCTACCAGAGACAAACAAACAAGCAGATATTCAACACTACTAAGTAATGCTCACAACCAGTGTGGTTCCTATACTACAGCAATGAAATGTGATACACATAACAGTTTTCATGCAGGATTTGTCCTTCTGCATATTGGTAACTAGGTGAAACAATTCTTGCAGGAGTACTTTCAGAACAGAACCATTTCACATCAGTTTGCTTGTGAAAGGCTAACTCATTAACTACCAGGTGAAACAATTTTTGCAGGACCACTTTCAGGGCAGAACCATTTCATGTCACTTTGCTTGTAAAAGGCTAACTAATTAACTAGACATTAAATTATTTTTAACTAAAAACAGTCTTAATTTTCAAAATATAGATCTTTAATTACTATCATACTTGTCCAATTGTTGTCTGATTGAAAAAATCATATTAGAACCACTGCAAAGATGTTCCCTTTTATTTCATAATTTTCTAACTCTTGTAATGAAACATTACAATTGTTTCATTTTTGTTATTTTATCCGTCAAAGATATGACTGCCAGGTATGTTAATTTCTCCTTTGCTAAATCCAAAGTGAACTTGTTATAAATTTATTTTGATAAGAAATATAAAAAATCTCTACAATTTTTTGAAAAACAATATTACAACAATGATATGGGCTTATAATTTTCAGAATTTTTTATCACCATTTATATATACATGATTATCTGTGCAATGTGTTCAGTACCCTGACCAACATATGATGCCATACTGTTATTTAAGGAAATAGTGGTATCAATAATTACCTGTTGTTGTTGTTGTTTTCACATCATACTTACTTGCTTTGCTAACTTTAAAACATTTATTATACTAGTTATTTCAAGCTTTATTGCTAAAAAGAGCCAGAAAGACCCATGTATGAATCCAGATATAATTCATAAGTGTGTATAAAGAGATGGCACAAGTGATTCATCAACAAGTTTTTAACCAACATATGTTTAAAATTTATTTAGTAGTTCCGCTAATTCCTGCTGATCATGAATTTTATGTTTCCACTTTAAAGAACATCTACATATTTATTGAATTTTTATACCACTCATTTTATTTAGATCTTTCCAAGTATACTTGGCCTCTCACTGGCACAGCAATAAGTCTGTGGATTAATAATGCTAAAAACAAGGTTTCATAACCCATGGTAAACACAACACAGATAGCCAATTGTGTAGTTTTGTGCTTAACTACAAAAACACAAAAACCAAGTGTATTTGTTATCATTCTTATTAATTTTATTTTGATAAGGATACTCTTTTTTTTAAATTTGTAATTTCTCTTCCTTTTCCTTTAAAATTTACTTACCTCTTTATATAACTGCATATTCTTAAGAATTCAATTAGCTACTTATATAAATTTTGTTAACTATAGTTAGATTGTACAACTCTATGGCCATTGTTGTTTAAGTTTCATAACATAGGTAAATTAATATGTAGAATTACACACGGACTTTTCTTTATGTTAAAATACTTTTATTTGCAAGCTTTCGGCCCTCTTACATTGTTCCCTGATGAAGGCTCTGGTAAGAGGGTCATAAGCTCGCAAATAAAAGTATTCAAACATAGAGAAAAGTATATGTATAATTCTACATCTTTACAGTCATATTAATTAAATTTTTTATAAAATTAACTTTGTACAAAACAAATTTATTATCTGATTTTTAAATGCTACACTGCATTAACAGAATTATTTACATATTTAAATACTGTTGATAATTTAATCCAAAAATGACATTTTCTTAGTATTAATTTCTTGGTCTGCCAGTAAGTTTACAGACTTACAACACTAAAATCTGGGATTTGATTCCCTACAGTGGGCAGAGTACATATAGCCTATTGTGTAGCTTTGTACTAAAAACACAAATGAAGATTCAACAATCTTATCATTCATAAGTCCAAATCATTTCTTATCTTCTAATATTTTATCTTGTTTTTCTAACATTATGACTTATTTTAATATGAAAGTAGTCATCTATTTTATAATAATGAGAGCCTGGTTTATAACCTTTTAAACAGTTTTAATATCACTAATAATGTAAAAATAATTTTGCATTTCAAAAGTATTCACAAATGATGAGAAAACATCAAAGTGTGCCTCAATATACATCTAGAAAGGTAATAAAATGTACAATGAGTCATAAAGTTGTTTTCTATGATGCTAATAAGTTAATAATGATCCATTTAGCTAAAAAGATAGCAAGAAAGCAAAAGTTACTTTAACTTAATAACTATCATCATGCATTTTGTTGCTTATACATTTGCAAGGTTTGTTATGGTGCAAAATAGCTATGTTGGCAAAGCAGAAAGCTTCATTAAGCTTAACATTTACTGCACCGAATGTTAGTTTTTATTTATTCTGAAAGGCAAAACAACTATATTAAAAAATTAAACTGTTATATTCTACCTATCAATTTAGTTTCTCTTTACACATTTGCCCCTCAAAATAACTACTTATTTTCTTTCACTATAGCATTTATTATACACTTTATGGACAATGAAGAATATTTTGCCAACTCCTTTAATTACACTTGTTATGTATTGAGAATTTGAAATAATCCAAGGCCACATTAAATAATAGTTGAGACGTACCTTGAATTTAGGTCCAGGGGTATGATTCTTGCTTTGGGTGCGAGAGGTCCCGGGTTCAGATCCGGGACGAGCCCCCAAAGTTGTTGCCTAACCTAAGATGGTTAGTGAGCCGATCACTGTTTCATCTAAGGATGATGTTGTAGTTGAGGAGAATCCCGATGTGTTTCCCTTGTGTTCTGTGACTCGAGCTCAGGCTAAGAAATTAAGTCAAAAACAAATAATAAGCATGGATTCAGAGAATGATATTATTAAATTGTCTCGGACATTTTTTGGATCCAACAGGGATCTTGTGAATGATCGTCCTACTGACAATATCTCTGTGAGTGACAACGATGGACGTGAAGGATCTGATTCACCTTGTAAAGTTCCATTTACTAAAATGAGAAAAACATTTGCAGATCACTTCACTATTTGAACACATATTCCCAAAAGATGAACTTGAGAAAATACCAAATGGTTATTTTTTCAAAAATGATGTGCTTATGAGGAAATGGAGACCACCAGATGTGCCAGCTTCAGAGGATTGGGCTATTGTTCATCAAATTGTTGTTCCAAAAGCATGTCCTTTTGAAATATTGAAAGTTGTCCATGAACTCCCCATGGGAGATCATTTAGGTGTCAACAAGACAGGTGACAAAATTATGAGATATTTCGTTTGGCCATAGTTAGGCAAGATATTTATCAATTTTGCAAAGCTTGTCATACCTTTCAGTTGGTCGGATAGTCTAACCAGAGAAAGAAGAACAGAAAGAAAAAATACAGAGAGAGAGAGAAAGAAAGAAAGGAAAATACAGAAAGAAAGATAGAGACAAAAAAGAAAAAAAAGAACAGACAGGCCTACTATGAAACTGTTATAACCGTGTAAGCTATAAACTGTGATTTCATTAACCCTTATTAACTGGAAAATATACGACATTTGACCAGGAGCATTTATAAATTTTGAACATCAGTGAATTCCCATTAAACGTTAATATCTCTCCAAGAATATTACTAATCTTTCATCGGACATCAGTGATTTTATGAAAATATTATCTTACTTCAACGGTCCAACAATTCAGTGCCTGACAAAGCTAGCTAGCTTCCCGCCAAATTATATATATACGTACAACTCGCTGGACATCAAGGAGACTGAACTAGGAAGACAGTTTTAGGCTATTTGTAAGTTAGTGAAATTTCTGTCTATAAAACTTTGCTTGTAATAATTAGTCATAATAGTTGCTACTGTAAATTATAGTGTTGTGTATATATATATATATATATTAAAGCTTATTGGTGTCTAAACCAAAAATAGTGTGAATTAATCTTGTTGGCAAATAGTGTAAATTAAATAAAATACTGGCATATTTCTAAACCTAAATCCATGGTACGTCTCAACTATTAAAAGTTAAATTATTTAATGTCGCCTTGGATTATTTCAAATTCTCATTACGTAACATGATGCACTCTAGAATGCCTAACCTACTGATTATGTTTTTGTTTTGTTTTTTCAGGTAAATCACACACTAGACAGGCACTGAAATGCTTTACCTATTCATTTTACTTCTGTTTCAGTAAATTACACTCTAAACAGTACCTGGAATTCTCTACATTTTGTTTCTGTTTAGGTAAATTACAATCTAGACAGTGCCTAGAATGCCTTACCTACTGATTTTTTTTTCAAGCAAGTCACACACTAGACAGCATCTGAAATGCTCTATCTACTCAGTTTATTGTGGTAAATTACACTCTTAATAACTCTAAATATATTCTACATACCCATTCTGTTTCTCTATAGGCACCTTACACTGTGGACACTTCCTGGTTGTCTTTGAAATACAGTATACTGATATTAACTCTTCATATGTTTTTTGTTGTGTGTTATTATTTCTTTCCAAAGATGTATTCTTTAACACTTCTTCTATACTGATACATGGTGTACCCTGCAAGAAAAACAAAGTGTTCAAGCCATAATATATCTAAAATTAACCAATTAATCCTTATACTATTTTTGAATTGTTTACTCATTAAGTACAAATTTGATTCTTTATTAATTATATTTTGTAAATGGTTTCTTTATGATAATGATGACTTTTTCATTTAGTTATTTTTTTTAGCTTTATTCAATTATAATTTTTTTTTCTAATTTAAGCACCTTGCAAAGGTAATCTAATTGTTTGTCATGTTATATGTATGAACAATAGTTTATAGTACATAACACATTTAATTGTTTCATTAGGTGTGGTTTGAATTATCTTACTGTCCTTACTTTTATCTGTAGCCTTTTGGTTTTTGTCTTGTTATTCAGGTGTTACAAAAGTCTTTTTGGTAGACTGGTGATCAATTTGTAGTGGTGTACTTGTATTTCTTTATTTTATATTAAACCTCAGTATTCAATATTCACAAGCTTTTCACCATGAACTTGATTGTTGATTCTTTAGAATTAGTGTGTAAGATTAGTATTTACTGTTTCATTAAGTTAGTAGCTACTTTAACTTAGTGTAACTATTAACCTTTCTACTATTGGTCACCTACAGAAAACTAGAAATTATCACTTTCATTCTAGACTTTTACGAATTTAATTTTGAGTAGCAATCTTAAGATTGAATGCAACAGATATGCTATATTGACATATTACTTTCTTAAAGAAAGATTTGATTGTTGTCCTTGTTTCCAATATAACTAACCTGATGCCATGAATTCCTGCAAGAGGTACAGAAAGCAAATGAGCACTGCAAACAAAAGGCAAGGTTCAAAGAGTCATTTTCATCACAGACACAAGGATTATTACAGCGAGGACACCATTCAACATCTTTCATGGCATCCAGAGTTTTATGTAATAGTAAATGTTCCCAGCGTTCTAGAGCATCAGGCTCAAGGATTGTAGTGATGATACTTGTAGGTAGCTCTTCCTCGCAGTCTGATTCTGGGCACCTGTGTAGGTAGAGAACTATACTTAATATAATGACTTCTGAACTTGGCCTGTGCATGCGTATATATAAATAATTAAATAAATAGCTTACAAACTACTGATTACATTAATTGTTAATAGGTGATTAAATCAGCTCTATAAAACAATAATCAATTAAATATCGCATTACTGTTATCGGTCCATATTGTCATAATGAATAATGTCTGTGGTAATAGCACCCAAATGCATTAGGGATATCCCATCTATCAGACAAAATCCAAACGCAGATGTCAATCTAGTCAGCCTTCATGGAAAATCATAAAAAAACAAATACAGGTAAGAAGCTTAATGCTTAAACCCACAACATTTCAGCTTCTGCTGCCTTTCACTGTCTATAATCAGTTGTGGAAAAGCAGTTACCCTTAAATTTCTTAGAGTAGAAATGAAGCCACCCTAATATTTCTACTAATTAAACTTCCAACCTCCACCCTCACAAAAAGATATTAAATAGAACTATAAACCCTACTTTAAAAGTTCTTATGTAGTTCTTACTTCCAACCTCCTCCCTTTTTCCTGAAGATTTATTCAAGTATAACACAGGAATGCCGAGACAAGCCCAGCTACTTGGAATTAGTCTTTCCATCCTGGTTATACTGAATAAACTTATTTTAAAAATTGCTATTAGCTACTTATAAATTAAAGTAACTATATATATATATATATATAGTTATGTATACAAGTTATATATAACTTATATATATACAAGATTTATATACTCATTCTGAATTTAGGTAGCTATACAAATTAAACAGAAAAGCTGACTAATTCCAGTCTGCATCTAACTAATTATAAAGGCAAAACAAAAAAGTCTGGCTTAATATAATCAGTCTGCACAGAAAGTATCATGTAGTGTTGTTAATCTGAATGTAGGTATACTTTAGTATAATCAGTCTGGATTTGGGTATTTATACAAATATGGCAGAAAGGTGTCCTATACTATAGTCAACTTGGATCTAGATATGTATTCCAGCAGAACATAAAGGTGTGCTTTAGAGTTGTCAGTTTGGATCAGGATATTTAAAAAAATATGACACAAAGGTATACTTTAGTGTAGTCAGCTTGAATGTGGGTATTTATACAAATATGACACAAAGGTATACTTTAGTGTAGTCAGCTTGAATGTGGGTATTTATACAAATATGGCACAAAGGTATACTTTAGTGTAGTCATTCTGTATTTAAATATTTGTAAAAAATAGAAGACATACAAATACAGAATAAAATCAAATGTAATTTTTGGACAAAAAATGTAAATAAGATCTGTAATCTATAAATACTGAGAAAAAGAACCACACACTATTATGCCATCTATTAAGGAAGCATAAAAAAGAAGAAATACAGTTACTGGGTCAACAAAAGTTTTATACCTGAGGTTTTGAACTGTCCCTTCTTTCACATGCAGCTCACAATAATTCTTAATACAGCCTTGGCAGAAGTGGTGCTTACAGTCAGGAAGCCTAAAGAAATTCTGTCCCAAATCCTCACCAAAACAAATGGTACATTCCTGAATGTTCTGGGTGAAAAAATGCTGTTCCTCCTCCCAGTTATACCTTAACAATCATGTAAGCAAACAAAAAAAAAAAATACAGTTTGCATGTTCCAGTTATGAATATAGAAGGAATAGATAAAGATACTGAACAAAATCAGATGAATGATAGTTTCAATTTCTTGCTAGGAATAAGCTAACAATAAGAAAATACCAGTTCAGTATTTATAATCAAGAAGTAAAATTGTAAAACAACATGAAACATCAATTTGAAGTTAAATGTCAGCTTGCAAGTTATAAATATTATCCCAGGTGAATTGATGAGCTGGGATGTCGTTATTGAGTGGCAAACCTCATTAACAGCAGCATACCATAATCATGATGAGGTTCAACCACAGATGTGCATACAAGTATGTGGGTTTAACTGCTACTGTAAATTAATTTGCCTACTCTCTTCTTACTGGAAATTAGATCTGGGCAATTAGTGGAATTTTCTAATCACTTAATCATCAATTAATCAATTACATCAGGCTTAAATAGCTGGAATAATAAAAAATAGTAATAATCAGAAACACTTATGTTAATTAATTGATTATTTTTATGAGTTGTGGCACTAACTGATCAAGCTAAACAACCTTGAATTAATCAAAAAAATGAAAATATTTTAATTACTTGGACAATTGGAATAATCAAAAACACTTATATCAATTAATTTATTGATTTTGTGATATTAATCAGTTGATTGACTATTTTGCATAACACTATGCAATCAATGCTCATAGGTAATTAATTATACTAACTAATCAAATTATCAGTCTTATTGTGATGTATTATCACAAACATATTATCTATTAATCATAGTTTTATTTGATTGCATACTTATATATAACTTTTAATTAAGCATATTAGATTTTATTTTGTAATGTGATCCTAGTTTTGCTTTAGAATGGTCAAACATGTCATTTATTAACTCAAGAAATATTATTTTGTAAAAGCTGACTGCTACAGAAACAAAAGTATTACGAATGATTAAGAATGATGAAAACACCAACAGGTTACTAGAAATGTTTCACTACATCTCAAGGACCTAGACACAGTTCAGAAAGTGGGGGCTTATGTGTTAATAAGAGTTAAAAATAGCTATGTGCATAGCAACTATGTTATCTATGGATAATTGATTTTATATTAAAGCTAAAAATCTGGAGAGTGGGGTAAGCACACACACCCTGTCTACACCTTTACACTTAGATCCTATAAAAACTTATATTTGGTTTGAACCTCTTAAAAAGAAATAAATATAATAAACAACTCATAGTTCATACTTCTAGTTCTATAAAACCATGTGATGATAACTATCAAAATCTTTAATTTTAGATGCCAGTTTTAAATGCCAGGCTTACTAATTCAGCTTTTAAAATGTAAAATTTTATATAAGATTTCCTGAAATATTTGGATATATTTATGAGCATTCCATCAAGCTTCAGATGAATGCTGTTGTTCTTTCAGATTTCTTTGTAAATTATGTTTAACTGCTGTATCTTTGCATACTTGATCATAATCTTCAACTTCTCCACAACTCCCCTGTTATCTGGGACAACTTTTTCATCAACCATATCATCCACTGCTTTTCCTGAATTAATTCCATCTAGAGGACTAGTCAGGATTATTTGGTAGATGTCCAGGAACCTGAAAATTTTAAGACTTGTAATTGGTTTTTGATTAATCAGTTAATTAAACTTCAACTGTTATCATACACAAAGCCTTACCAGTTGGTCAGATGTCCAAAAGAAATACACCAAATAAACCTTATACAGTTTGTGATCTTTAATTATTGTGTATGGAAATAAATACAGTACTGTTTCAATAATTAATTAGAAGTTTCATGGTATATAATATGTTTTACATTTAAAATATGTTGCCCTTGTTATGGTGTATATTTTGGATTATCGTCATAAAACTTTGAATAAGATCATCACAATATCCTAAAAGAATGTCCGAGAGGATAAATGGGATGTACAGGTCATATAAATACCTGATACTGTGATTCTCTAGCCAGTCTGTCCAAAAGAAAATTATTGGCATCCCTCTCATTATTTCCCATAGTTCATCCAGCTTGCTACATAAATTAGTAATCTGATGATTGGTCAGCCAAAGACAACAGATAGTGAAATGAGGAGGATTCAACTGTGGATATCCTAGAGGTAGTGTTACATGTAGTTCTATAGGACTGAGGTGTTGAACTTGAAAAATAGACTGCCATCTATGACCTATTTATCAGAACAAAGAATATGAAGATATTAACTTAGAAAAAAAATTGGAAAAAGGAATAAGCACAAATTGTTTTTATTTGGCATTTATTGGTGAGTAGGGTAAGCTGTGACTTTAGTGATTATGTATTAAAACTTTGCCCAATTTTCTGAATAGAAGCTAAACTATTAAATAATATATTCTCCAATAAATAAATCTAGTAATGTTACTCTATTTAATAAATCTGGTAAACTTGCATCTCACTCCTTAACTTTCTACCAAACTAGATTAAAAGCTTGAGTACGATACAACAACCACATGGTAATATCTCGAAAGTGACCTCAAACAAACAATGTCTATTTTGGTGAAAAAAAGTACTTTTTAGATCCTTTTCTACATTCCTTGTGTAAACCAATTTAAAATATTCTGAGTTAACAGACACTGCCTAATTGTTATCATGAGATTTTTTTATAAAATTAGTTTTCAAACAGCAAGAAAACCAACCTGATGTTGTTCTGTAAAAACTGTGTTTAACAGCAGAGGCTTCTTTGGTTAGTGATTCACAATCATTAAAGAGTGGATGCCTTGGTAGTTTGCAGTTAACTTCAATGTACTCCTGATCATCAGGAAGCTTTGGCTTTATGAAAATCTAAAGTGAAGTGTTATTATAAATTAAATTCACAAACTTATACAAGATATTACCAAATGTATTAATATTGCACAAAAAAATTAGAAAGATATCATTAACTTATGTCTCAACAGCCCCCCCCCCTCCCTCTGCCCCATCCAACATGAAGTGGCTCCAACTCTGGCACTAAATACAGCATGAATACCAATACTTATCACTGCTGGTATATATGTGGTGGAGTAAACTTCAACTTCACTTGCAAATCAGCTCCAAGTGTAAAAAGAGTCTGGTATTCAGGAATGTTCCAGGGCTATCTCTGGATGTTTCTTGTCTTAACTACCACTTTATACAACTTGCATTATGAAATGATGAGTTATAATGCTGAAAGAATCATGACAGCCAATGCCATGTATTTGTGGCTATAATTCAGAGCTTATGGACAGCAGTTCATCCATAAAGTATAACAGATCCCTGTACACAGTGGATGTCTAATCCCTAAACCTAAACTCTCAGTATGATCCTTGGTGATTAATTAGCTAGATGAGTGGTTCATTTCATAATGTGTTTAGTATTTTGCATTAATTGGGTAGTGATTAATTTAAGGTAGAATAGTCAGCATTCACACTTGGATGATCTTCTAATTTTTAAGCATATTTCTTGAAGGTCTATGAACATCTTTAATTATGACATCATTAATCCAGTTAGCTGTCTGTTACAGCTGCTAACCTTTATAAACTGCACATAATAGTGCATCATGGTATTCATATGCAAATTAATTGGGGAAAGGCCCTTTACTAGCTGAGAGTGTTCTGTTTATTTGGTAATGCACTGTACCTCTATATTTATAAATATATATGTACAAGCTGAAATACCCATCAACTGATGGGGGAATGTTTAAACTTAATTAAAACAATGCAAGTTTAACAGCAATAATATATTTCAAAATAATATTTTGAATATAAATTTTATCTCAAAATTTTAAAATTATAACACAGCTTCTTCATAAACAACATTTGCAGTTTACTTTCCATCAACCAACAAATAAGGATTTTTGAGGTAATCCCACCCTTGAACACCCAACATCTCACTGACCATGAGAAAAGCATGGTTGTTTGCGAAACAATCCAGCAACTTTGAATTCCTTTAGAATATTCAACATTGTCTAAAGCATCAACCTACCAAGACTATTTGAGATTGACTCAATAGGGTTGGAGTAATTAACCAACAGGCTTTACAAAATAGAAATATGGTTAAGTAAAATTTTGACCCCCTTAGGACTTTTCTCATAGTTCATAATGTTTACATACAAGTTTTAGTTGAGATTGACCCAATAGGCTCTGAGGAGTTAGAGTGTAAACAAATACATATTTCATATTTATATATATAAATTTAAAGATATATACTGTCACAATATGAAGAAACTATTCACAAGACCGTGACAACTATCACTGTTACTATGTCTTTTCCTGCATAACTTAAAATACTAATAATGATATTGTTACGTCTCCGTTCGTTCGTTAATTAGTTTTCCGTAAATTCGTTCCCACGAAACTTTAG
>NW_013666433.1:399598-402274 GCF_000517525.1 Limulus polyphemus
TCGCTCTATAACAACGCTATAATTCTCAAAGAACGTCTGATGTGCTCGTGCTCGACAATACTCAGTTCAATTACACATTGCCCCGTCACGTTGTGACCGTCCTACATATATACCAGATTACCCCCAATCTAGCAGTCTCCCGATAATTTACGAAGCTTCGAGAAGGACGTGGCGTGATACTAGTCACGTGAACTCGCTGACGCAACAATATTTTATGTGAATAAAGAATATTATTTATTTGAAATAATTATGTTTTCATGTTTAATATAGTTAATACAGAACATGGCTATAATTTTCTTCCTAGTTTAAAACAGAATTATTTTCTCTAAAACATTCTTGCCCATTAATTCCATTCACACTCCTTATAAATACTGGTATAATTTTATGCGGTTATAATCACAAACCTTGAGTATTATCCTGCAATAAATTGATTAGGTAATTACTGTGTTAAAATACATACTTGAATAATTATTAACTCGTATAATATTGACATACAGTAAAGTGAAATCTTCCTATCCCTTTCTTTGGTTGAGAGTTGATGAGAAACGTGGAATTAACCATAGTTTCTTGGAGAGCTTCCACCTATTAAAAGTAAAGTAAAACCAATACAATACTTCAATCCATGATATAGTAGGGTTAACTTTCTCCATTTCATAAATGTTCTTCTTTGTTATTAATCTGACACAATTTTAGAGTGATAAATAAAATTCATTAACTTTTCTTTAAAACTATACCTGGATAGATGCAACATTTTTTCTTTAAGACAATATCAGATGTTTAAAATGTACAGTTAAATGTTTTGGAATTACAAAGTTTATATATGTAATATAGCAAGACAAAATTATACAAGAGAAGTCATCTAAAAAGTCAAATAGAACACTTACAAAATTAGAATAGAATCGGAAGCTCAGATACTAAAAAACAATGCATAATTCACACTCTTCTGAATAGAATACATAAAAAACATTTTTTAATGAAATTAATTGATTCTTTGGAATTTTGCACAAAGCTACTTGAGGGCTATCAAGCTAACTGGCCCTAATTTTGGGGTGATAGGTAGGAAAGAATGCAGTTTGTCAATACTAGCAACCACCAACTTTTGGGCTACTCTTTACCAATGAACAGTAGGATTCACCATCACGTTATAACATACTGTTGCGTCAGCGAGGTCACGTGACTAGTATCACGCCACCTGTTTTCTTAAAATATCCTGTTCCTTCAAGAATGTGTTAGTCTTGTATGTATATAAGATGATCACAACGTGACGGGATATTCTGTAGGTAATGAGTAATTGAATGTATGCGGACAAAATATTGTTGGCCACGTGAGACGTAAGCGTTTGTTATAGAGCGATTGTTGAAATTAAGTGTATCGTAAGTTGTATTCGGAAAGAATAAACCAGTTTTATTTAACAAAGGACTTGTGTCGCTAAAGTTTCGTCGGAACGAATTTACTGAAATTGGGTACTTCTATTTTGGTATAAAGCCACTCACCCTGCCTCTCCAAAACTGCAAAGTGTTACCTATATAATTTCAACATTGCATGTCTTGCAACTAACCAATTATATATACAACATGCTTAGTACCGCAGTGCAATTCCCGAAGAGAAGACCGTTGCTCATTCCAATAAATGTTCTGTATATAATGTAGCTATGACGATACAAGTTAGGCAATATTTATAAGACTATTTGTTTAAACCACTGAATCATTATCCCGTGGATGAGAACGTTTAATTTTTGCTAAGTCGCAGTTTTTCGAAAACGTTGTTGTTGTTGTTGCTTTAGCTCAAAGCTACATAATTGGCGTATCAAAGCTCTATCCACCGCGGGGAATCGAACCCCAAATTCTAAAACATAGATTAGTTTTTGATATTGTTACGTCTCTGTTCGTTAGTTAATTTTCCGTAACTTCGTTCCGACGAAACTTTAGCGACACAAGTCCTTTCTTAATAAAACCGGTTTATTCTTTCCGATTACAACTTTACGATACACTTAATTTCAACAGTCGCGCTATAACAAACGCTATATCTCACGTGGCCAACAATATTTTCTCTGACTGCAGTTCAATTACTCAATACTACACTGTTGTCTCGTCACGTTGTGACCATCTTATGTATACCAGGCTACCCCAATCTAGTAAATGCTAGGGCATTCACGAAGGAACAGGATATTTCTAGAAAACGTGGCGTGACCCTAGTCACGTGACCTCGCTGACGCGACACTGCCCCTCCTTAGTATTGTTCGTCCCGAACAATAACCACATACAATAAACCAATAACAATAACTTAATTAAAATGTACAGAATTACAAACACAAAATTACAATTCAACAAAGTCTCTTAATTTTACGGGACGTATTTTCTTCGGTACTGGTCTCCATCTCGTTGGCTTCTGCTTCACGTGGGGTTCATCTGCACCATCAGGAAATGTCCTATCGTCAGTAACAGTCACATCAGTAGTAGTAACTTCACCAAGAGCTTCACCGTTTCCTCAAAACTGAGTAGAGTTTCTTGTTCGACGGTGGCTTCTTCAGGTGGCACGTCTTCAGCAGCGTCATTTGTTCTGTTGTCCACTTCATCCCAACTGAAATGTCCTGGACCGTGATAATGCCAAAGCTTGTTGGCATGCACCACTTTTGGCTTACCTCACCGACCACATTTTATCCGGAAAGTCACGTCT
>NW_013666433.1:402353-404693 GCF_000517525.1 Limulus polyphemus
GATATTTCTAGAAAACGTGGCGTGACACTAGTCACGTGACCTCGCTGACGCAACAATATGATAAGTGGAACCGCATCTAATAAAATGTACACAAATATTTACAGTGTTCTGAAAATTTATTTTATGTATATATTTATTTACCCATTACATAAATAGTGTTTTGCGTTTTATAAAACGCGCGACTTTATAAAACATCGTATGACATATATCTTTTAGATGTTTTGAAACAAAACACATGAGATGAACCCATTGAATAACTCTCTATGGAAATTTGAGATTGGATGTTTAAGCACAATGCAAATTATTGAAATGCTGGCTATAATTAATTACGAAGAAATGCCCCAATATAATCTAAAAGCTATGAAGAAATTATATTATTTTGGAACTTGTAAGCCTTTTTGGAAATTCGGAATAATTTCTGAGAAAATCTCGAATATATCGATAAGTTTAATTAAATATTGACCTTACTTGTAAAATGTGTAATAATCAACTTATATTACAGTTAGCTTTCCCTCACAAAATTTGGAAATTGTATGTTAGTTACAATAAATATAATAATCAACTGATAATGAAACTATTTCCTTTTTCTAAGCTCCTAGCATTTTGTTCTTTATTTGTAATAAATTATTTTTTCGCTAACACTGCATGATGTGCTACAGTTTTCCAACACATCGTCTGTACAATTTAATATTATATAATCCGAGAAAAAAATCCTATTTATATTTTTTTATTTGAAATAAATATGATTTATTCTTTCGATTAATGCATTCTTAAATCGCCCCCCCCCCCAGTGGCACAGCGGCATCTTTGCGGACTTACAACACTAGAAACCGGGTTTCGATACCCGTGGTGAGCAGAGGACAAATAGCCCTTTGTGTAGCTTTGTGCTTAACTACAAACTTCCATTCTTAACTCAAGATGTTTTTAAACATAAAACGCTATTAACAGTTCCATGATTCCAATAGTGAGAGAAAACAATTACAATTATTCGTATTATACCTCAGATCTCTGTATTCCTTCAATTTCTTCCGTAAGTTGAATTTCATCTGTGACGTCAGCATTTAAAGAATGAGTTACCGAAAGATCTGCTGCCAACATTGCTTCTAATTTAACCACTTCTTGATTACGCTTTAGTTCGTCTTGCATTTCAAAAGCTAAAGTTCGGATTAATGAGTCCTTTACTGCCATTGTTTTCTTGAGTTCAGCAACCTGTTGTGTAAGTCAAACTCTTTCAGTTACTTGACTGTTAAAAGATTGTTGGCCTTGTGCACAATACTATTAAAAAACTAAATTATTTTCAAAATTGGTTTTATTAAGATTTTAATAATAGAAATTAATTTGAATTAATTAACCTTGTTTAATATATTTATAGGTCTGTAAGCCTGAATCAGAAAAACCACCGAAGATCGAAGACTGTTATACCTTTACAACCAAAGGTGCTTAATTGCTAACATGTAACAAGATAACAAAGATATAAGTTTGTTTAGTTTGATGTATAGTCCTCGCCGTTAATAATTTAAAGTACTTTAGATGTTTGGAAAACATGTGACATACCGACAGAATTGATTTTCCATTATTATTCAGTGAACTGACTGGTTATTTATCTATTTGTGAATTCCTTTCCTTCTCCAAAAACATAAATTTCGGTGATGAAGAGATGACCTAGAGGGTTAATCTGTTATTCGATTTGTTACTTCCTCTACAGCAGATTAGTTTCGTTGAATTCACAACACGTCAGTTTTAGTGAAGAAATTAGTCACAAACACATCAATTCACATGAAGAAACAAATCTTAATCAAAGTTTCGTGTAACAATAGCTGAGCTACGTCTATCTCATGGGTTAATTTACGGATATTTATATATTTAGAACGAAGGAAATGTTGCTGTGTGGAATTTTTTAGTAAGTCCAGATTTAACATATTGTTACAACAGCGGAAGTCATATGACGCTGCTGGCGCATGCGTGACTGAGTTTCTCGAATTATCGACCTAGTTTGAGAATTTTGGA
This sequence comes from Limulus polyphemus, assembly GCF_000517525.1. Taxonomy (NCBI): domain Eukaryota; kingdom Metazoa; phylum Arthropoda; class Merostomata; order Xiphosura; family Limulidae; genus Limulus; species Limulus polyphemus. The sequence goes on from NW_013666433.1 coordinate 404,361, forward strand.
GATGCCTCTTCGTTGGTATACACAGCGTGGTCACAAGTAAATAGACACCACTTTTTCAGAAAAAAAAAAAAATTCAGCCATATTCACGGGAATTGATATATTTATAATTTAATTAATATCTAGTAGATCTTCCTTTCGCTTCGTGGAGTTCGTTGATACTTTGGGGCATCGTGAGAATCATCTCGTCAATTTTAGATTGTGGGATTTTCGCCCACTCTTGCTACAAAACTTGTAGAAGATCGCTCTTCGAAGTTGTTTTTTGTTGTTGTTGTTTCTTGACTTGCCGGTCGAGTATGGCCCAGAGGTTTTCGATGGGGTTCATGTCAGGAGATT
>NW_013666433.1:405693-410774 GCF_000517525.1 Limulus polyphemus
GTACATAATTTAGATATTAATTTTCTGAGGGGCATGCCCCCAGACTCCCCCTAGATTGAGTTGTCTTCGGCAGCACGAAAGCTGCTTTTAGCAGCTCCTTATATTTTAAATCTCTCATTGTAAAATCTGCATGTCTAGCCAAGCTCCCCACTTTGGAACTACTTCTTATACCATATTCAAAATGACAATTGCAAGTTTTGATTAGAAAAATATATTTCTGTTAGTTATAAACGTGTACATCAAATAAGAACATGCTTTTCAAATTAAGGATACTTGGGCAAGGCTTGTGTTATGGACTGGAAAAATATAGAAGATAGGGTTTAAATTTTGTATCTGACCTTGTCATTAGAAATAATTTGAGTTCATCTTAGTTGGACACTGTAAAAGTTAAACTATTGAACGTATACAAACTAAAAGGGTAGAATTGAGACTCCATATACGTCATATGACAACACAAGTGAAAATTGAGAACCTGCTTAAATATTTTCTTTTGAAAGTAAGAAAGTAAAACTTAGATTTTATAAACATTTAATTTGTATTGTACATTCTGATACCTCGTTTCTTTACATACATTAATATTAAAGTTGTTTAATTATATTTTGAATGTAACTCTGTATAACATCATGACATGTGCATTTGACCAATACCACGCAAATTACATAAATCTGGATGAAGTCTAATATTTGGGCGCCATGTAGTGCAGTTATGGAAGCTAATCATAAATCGAAATACCTCTTGTCCAGAAAGCAGGTAGAAATGGCTTCTACAGTTATACATTCAACAAGTGTTACTTTGTAGTGTTGGACGATTAGCTTTCCAACTGGACCTTGTACTGGTCGTAGGTAGAACAAACAAAGTTGAAGAAACCAATACTAGCAGTAATGTTACGGTTGTATCTATCACATCATGGCCAAAAGGAAACGTGAGTCTAGCAATATACTTGAGGTCAGTGGTTACAGATTATGCTGACAATCTGGACCAAATGCAGTGAAAGTAAGTGGGTGTTGTGTTGGGTGACTATGCAGATGTAGTTAGTGTACCAGATGGACAACTGGGTGACTAAGCACCACATAAACACAAATTACCAATTAATCAATGATAACGCTGGCTTTCTTAGAGCTAGTGAGGTTGCAAGTGCTGAAATATAGTGGATATTTTAGGCCAGCGTCATACAGCCTTTGAAAAATACTTGGTTGTCTCCAACAGTAATTTTGAGGAAGAAGGAAGATATCCCAAGGTTATGTATTATTTTTTCGATTTGTTAGTGGAAACAGATGAATGCCTGGATATGTTAGAAGGCTCCTATTAGTTCAAAAGCCTGGATCTGACATCCTAATCTTGACAAATTAAACTGGATAGTGAAACCATATCAAAGACTGCTTTTAGAGATAGCTTGTATGAATTCTGGTTCTTGCCATTCAGTGTGTGTAATGCAGCAGCTACTTTTGAATAGTTGATGGAGTTTACGTTCAAGGAGCTACAATGGGAGAGATGCCTGATCTACCTCGATGATATCTGGGTGTTTAGTCACATTTCTGAGTCCACAACTGAGAATTTGAAGTTGGTATTCTAGCCAATACAAAAAACAGGCTTGAAACCGAAATTACGAAAACGTTTTTTCACGTGAACAGAGCTGGAGTTTCTTGGTTACATTGTGGGGAGAAATGTAGTCTCAATGGTCTCAGCTAAGATAGCTGTGATTAGATAATAGCCTTGATTTCTGATGAACGAGAAGTTTACAATTTTCTTGGAGTTGCATCATTTTTCTGACGATTTACAGCCAAGTAAGATAACAACAAAACTGTTGACTCTTAAGAAAGTAGAAGCACTCTGAATGGTGCAAGGAATGTAATCAAGCATTTTAATCCATGAAGTTTGCTTTAGAGGATGCTCTAGTGATGGCCTATCGTTGTGAAAGCTGTGAGTATCTACTGGGCACTAACAACAGCACCACTGGAGTTGGACCAGTGTTTTCACAGTTGCAGTATGGAGTACAATGTATAATTGCATATCCATGTTCTGTTAAAAGTACAAATCATGTTCCTTTTTGCTTAAGAGATGCATCGCCATGGTAATGAGGATCGTCACTCAAGCCCACTCAAACAGAGTTTCTTGTTAGTGCATGGTTATTGGTACCAGTATTTGTCCTATAATGAGAAGGCTTCTGGCTTATCCAGGGTACCTCATTCATAAAATTTCAGGGCAAATATTATCTTATTGGTAAATATTGTGTTGTACTCGTCGAGAGCGAAGTTATCGAGATTGTGAATCGCTGTGATTTATAGCGTGTATTATAAAAGTTGTTACGTTGAAATTGACAAGAAACGTCCTGACTGTGGAATCACTGTGTACTAAAAGTTTGTATCGAGAAAGAATACACTGGTTTAATCAAGAAAGGACTTCTATCGCTGAAGTTCCTCGGAATAAATTTCTACCGGAAATTAACAAACAAGCAGATGCGTAACAATATTTTATAAATAATGTTACACTTTTCATTTTCTAAAAATAGTGTAAGTACTCATTTTTTCTTTAGGTTTTCATCAAAATAAAAATCGCATCGGCTAAAACTAGTAGTAGTAACACACAACGTATTCATGAACTTTGATGATTAAGGCATCTTAGCTTTAAAACTAAAATAAAGGTAGGCGTAGCGATATAATCTACACCGATTAATTACTTAATTCCGAAATTCCACCCATTAAATTACTCCTTTATGTTTTGATTGTTCTAGAGATAAGTGCTAAAAATAAAATATGCTGAATATTCGTAATAAATATTATAGAAAAATAACATATTATTATTGATATCTTGATTTATGCAAATAAAAAATTTAAACATTTTATAAGGGTATTATTATTATTATTATCCATATTATGAGGTTGTCTAGCTAAGTTTGACAGGTTAATAGATAGATAGACACCTTTTAATCCTAGGTTTAACAAACAGATTGATAGATACCTCTAATTCTAGGCTTCTCAAGTACAGTCTCTTCACTCAAGTTGTCAGTTTTGAAATAGTCAGTATTCAGCAATCAACTGCAAATATTAGCACTAAAATAATTACTGCGCTTATGCCATGTGAGTACACTTACACAGTAAACACAATAACATTTACTCCTGCACAGTTATGTCTTCTGCTCTTACCGGTTGAAGTCCACGTTAAGAATGTTGTTGTATTGCAAGCAGTGACGAAATACGCGAATGTTGTCATAACAACAAGATATTGCAGGTGGTGATGCAATAACTATACTTATAACGATTTTTATTTAGATTTGCTAAGGAAACATTTGATCGCAACACTGTTAAACATTAAATATACTTTATCTTAGGCTTATTGCATTTTTAACACTACATTCTTTATCTAATCCCTTAGAGATTTATGAATTAGAATAGTGTGTAATAGTAGTTTTTCAGCCACACTATATTTTTTATATCCATTGTCGACGACGCGAATAGATCTGACAAATATAATATGGCTGAAATACTGTTATTACCCACACTTCTAATTCTTGAAAATCCCTAAGGGAATGATTAAGAATATTATGTTTAAAAACCTCATTTAGCCTAATACTAATGTTTTAGGACAAATAAAATTGTAATTATCTTTCACAGGCTTGTAAAAGGCATACACACCATAAAATTGAATTTTGATTGGTATTAGTAATTCCGTTCTACTTCTAGGGCAGAGTGAATATATTTGTTTACAATTATTGTTGCTCATATCGTAATGTATGTCCTATACAGCAGATTAATATGTATTATCTTAATCTAAATTAAACTCACACAGTTTATCCTTCCTGTGCATGATTTGAAGTTAAAAGTGTATTTATAATTCCCATTTGTTAATAGAATCTACTTGTCCTTTTACAATTCTATGACCTGCCAAGGAATGATACTTTTACAACAGCAGAAGTCACGTGACTCTGGTAACACGTAATGAGTATCTAGAAGCTTCCTGAAGACTCGACGCCTTCTATTTTGTATATATAAAACCGGCAAGAAGTGACGGATAGATAATTGCAGACAAGCAGCGACAGAGACGGACAATTGAGTCAAGCGCGGTAGTGACCGTAAGTGAAATGCTTGAATCAATGTGTTCGAAGGAAAACGATGTTTGATTATAAACAAGATTACGACACTTATGATATACAGCATTGTTTATTGACAAAAAAGGGGACATGGATAAACGTTTCGGAATTCTATCAGATTCCATCTTCACTATCTAAAGCAGAATAAAATGAATTTACATAAGTCTTTATACATTTTCAAAGCACAGTTGCTAAACATAACGATAATTAAACAAATAAAACACTAAACAGTAATCATGGGGAGAAACTACAGCAAGAAAACACAACGAAAAGAAAAAAACGAAAAATCAGTAATACGAACATATTTGTTGCGTCATCGAGGTCCCGTGACTGGTGTCGCCGCTTATTTTCTAGAACTATCCTGAACCTTGGCGAATGCTCTAGTATTTACTAGATATAGGGTAGTCTGGTATATAAAAGAGGGTGACAACGTGACGGTAAAGTAGTGTGTGTGTAGATAGTGAGTAATTGAACTGCAGTCAGAAGTATTGTTGACGTTCGTTGATACAGCGTTATTATAGAGCGATTGTTGAAAATAAGTGTATCGTAAAGTTGTATTCGGAAAGAATAAACCAGTTTTATTAAGTAAGGACTTGTGTCGCTAAAATTTCGTCGCAACGAAGTTACGGAAAATTAATTAACAAACGGAGACGTAACAAATTGGTGTCAGAGAGTGGGATAAAAAAATGGAAACGAGAGGCAGCAAATCAAAGTACAGCCTAGCAGACTTAATGGCAGCAATACACGAACAGCAAAAGAAACAAGAAGAACGAGAAGAGAAATTACAACAGCTGCTAGAGGAAAAAGAAAAGAAACAAGAAGAACGAGAAATTAAACAATAAAAGAAACAAGAAGAACGAGAAATTAAACAATAAAAGAAACAAGAAGAACGAGAAGAAAAATTACAACAGTTGTTAGAGGAAAAAGATTGCATGTTTTCTTGCAACTGCTGTTGTCGCTCTTCTTGTTTCTTTCCAGTGGCAGCTTGAACAAC
>NW_013666433.1:411774-412369 GCF_000517525.1 Limulus polyphemus
AAATTTGATAGTATAGGTTGATGTCCTGTTTCTTCACTGTGTTGTCGTATAGAGGAAACACAGGGGTTATTCAATTTTTTTGCGTTTTAATGGAAATTCCCATATGTTCATAGGCTCTGACTTTTTATTTCTCTATTTATTACTCTAATTTCCAGAGACAGAGACCAGTATGGAAGAAGATGGGTCCTGTAAAATTAAGAGACTTTGTTGAATTGTAATTTTGTGTTTGTAAATTCTGTACATTTAATTAAGTTATTGTAAATTATCTATTGGTTTAATTTAAGTGGCTATTGTTCGGGACGAACAATACTAAGGAAAGGGCAGTGTTACGACAGCGGAAGTCACATGACCCTGGTAACATGTAATGAGAATCTAGAAGGTTCCTGAAGGCTCGAGTGTTTGCCAAGACGCCCTCTATTTTGTACATATAAGGCCGGCAAGAAGTGACGGATATATAATTGCAGACACAGAGACGGACAATTGAGTCAAGCGCGGTAGTGACCGTAAGGAAAGTGCGTGAATCTTTGTGAATTATAGCGTGTGTTTAAGTTAAAGTGACTGTGGAAATTAAGTGCATTGCAAAATTGTATTGAGA
>NW_013666433.1:412430-415387 GCF_000517525.1 Limulus polyphemus
AACTAACGATCAGAGACGTAACAATACATTTACCTCAACCATTCAATTACCGAGTTTTGTTGTTTTGTTTTTTAAATACCGTTCATTACATGTGGGATGGACAAGTTGCATCATAATGAGTAACTTTGCTTTTGGTTTGTTACAACTCTTGTTGTAAAGAAAGAAGTGAAAACACTGAGTAAAACTATACGTTTTCGATGTAAAATATATAGAGAAATCGAGAAGGAGAGCAGCTTAACTAGTGCTACGTCATATGATGTTATACCTTAAACCAGCTTTTCCCAAACTTCTTTGGCCACGGAGCACTTTTCAGCAGAGAAAAAGCTTACTGAACACTAGAGTATCGGTGTAGAGTGTAGACTGTAGAATGTATGTTGCGCGCGTAGCACCCTCTAGATATTCATTATTATTCATTTATTTATTTAATCAAATTACATATTAATGATTTTGACATTTTTATGCTTATAATATATTTTAGGTACAAACCTCTTCACTAAGATATTATGTAGAATAGATATGACATCTTCTATAATTCTTCTTCAGTGTAAAATCGATATTATCTAATTCTAATGCATAGGAAAATATTTCATAATAAGTTAAGTTCGAACAAAAAGTGTTAAATATTTCATTAAATTTAAAATCATGATTTTCTCACGATCCACCTATTTATCTCGGACGGAACACCAGTGTTCCGCGGAACATAGTTTGAGAAACTCTGCTTTAAACTAAAGAAATGAATGTTATTTGTTTTTATCCTTTTGGATATTGTTATGTCTCAGTATCTTTTAAACTCTTAGTTTAAGTTAAAATGAGATGGATAAACGAAAATTTAACGTCTAAGATTCTGAATCAAATGAAAATCATGTTATATATGTGAAACACGTTTTTCTTGTTAAGTGTTCTAATTTTTGTAACCAAATAGTGGTTTAAGAGTGTGTTACCAGTAGTCAACATTAATATTAAAATATGAAAACCTATAAAGGCAAACTATAAATTTTACATGTGATATTTTAAATTATTCAAAAGGCTTAAAATCTAATGAAAACTTTTATTCACAAGATTTTTACTTAAGTTATTATATTTTTATTTTCTGTTTATTGATGCGTGTCTGCCTAATTCACTGTTGGAGCTAGTTCCTAAAATAGCCATATCATAAATAAGATAATTATAATTGGCATATTTTGTTTTAGGAAAAATATTTTCAGGCTCATGTCCGAGTTCTTTAAATCTGTATTGTTTTTTGTTAATGTTATTGTTGTTTCCCCCTCCCAAGACTAATGGACTTTATTTAACGTATTATATATCGAATCATTAAATAAACATAATATTTTCCACATATATCTTGTTATAAGCTTAATGAATATTTTTACGTTTTGAACACAGATGAATTATCTGAATGAGTGAATAATTGCTAACCTAAATGACGTCACGCAGTTGCTGAGTGACTTGGCAAACTTATAATCATGCACACTACAGATGTTGAAATAACCCGTCTCTCTCTCTCTCTCTCTGTTGGACGATTATTCAGTAACTTCATTTTTCTTTCCTGTTGTGAAGGAAAGAAAAATATAGGTCAATGAATAAGGTGGTGAACGGGAAAAACGTGTGTCAGAGAATAAAACAGGTCGTTATTGATGTATATTGGCCAGAACTTTCTACATACAGAGGGCGAAAGTATGGTAAAACTATGTCAATCACTTTCCTACGTGTTTTACACGTGTCATTAGAACTACTCTATCTAGTGTATGTGAAAAAAAACAAACTATAATTAAATGAGTGCAGATAAATAAACCAATTGTTAATTTTATACAACAGTGCAACGAATGAAAAGGCAAAAGTAACGTCACAGTGTAATGCAGGATTGGGCACCTTTTTTACAGCTTGCACTTAAATCTGTTTCTCTCTCTCTCTCTCTCATTTCAAATTTCATGGCGTTTGTCTCAAGCAAGGTGACCATAAATGTCAGGTGGTCAAATCGGAACACTGTTAAGCGTTGCAACATGCCAACTCAGTCTATGCCTAATAGTCTAATATTCAACGTAAATGGCGGCAATGTCTGAGAACATCACATTCCTCGGTGGTCATGTGACAGAGGATGTTATTATAACAAGCCAGCAGGGTGTCATTTATAATGTAAAAAACAATTCAAAATCGCACTTTAGATTAATGTTACATTTTCCGTCTGTAGTTGCTACAATAATAGCCAAAAAGTAAAATACTAGTTTCCTTGAAAAACTTGAACTTGTTGCTGGGTAAATTTGGTGTCACCATGCAAAAAAAGGTGGGGTATTTAAAACTGAGACTGAGCGCAAGACAACTGTATTGAATATACAACTACCAACTAAGTTAACGAGTCCCATTTTTCAAACTTACTATTACCCCCTCTCCCAGCTTTTACAGCTGTAAAGAACTGTTTCAAAACATACCCTGTAATACCTCAAATTAACGATATCTTTATTAATCTTGTGTCCATGACTTTAAGTCGTAAGATAAACGTTAAGCCGTGTGCGTCGTTCTTGGAACTTTTGTAATTTTACATGGAAAGTATAACAAGCAAATTTTCATTTGTTCAGAAAAACAAAACAAAAACATAACGTGTAAACGTTTAGAGTAATCACAAATAAAGGGTTTGCGGGTTCGAATCCCAGTCATACCAAACATGCTTGCTCTTTCAGCCGTGGGGCGTTATAATGTTACGGTCAATCCCACTATTCGTTGGTAAAAAGAGTAGCCCAAGAGTTGGCGGTGGGTGGTGATGACTAGCTGCCTTCCCTCTAGTCTTACACTGCTAAATTAGGGATGGCTAATGCAGATAGCCCTCGTGTAGCTTTGCGCGAAATTCAAAAAACAAACAAACAAGCTTTCTGTATGTTCGATACTTTCTTGTCTGCGAAATCATAGCTGCTGTTTCACTTACTTTTAGGATTAATAAACATATCTTTGTAGTCAGAACTGGG
>NW_013666433.1:415532-417273 GCF_000517525.1 Limulus polyphemus
GTGCAGATAGCCCTCGTGTAGCTTTGCACGAAATTCAAAAAACAAACAAACAAACACTAACACAAAAAACAAACAAACAAGCTTTCTGTATGTTCGATACTTCCTTGTCTGCGAAATTATAGCTGCTGTTTCATTTACTTTTAGGATTAATAAACATATCTTTGTAGTCAGAACTGGGAAAAGTTTTTCTAACTCCTTTTTACAGATATCAAATATATATATGTTATGTATCATGAATACAATAACATATATATATATTTTAATAATCCAAAGAAGCCTTAACAACTACAACAAATTGGCACATATATTAAAAAGATCACCAGGGAAATGGCTATAAAGTGGGGTGTAAGGACAAATATAGCAGTGAGGATACCCCGTCTATCAGCCTTAATCTCCGTTCGCTAGTCTCACTTGCTAGAGAGAGAAGAAGTAAAATAACTAAAAAAAAAAATAGCATAAAAGTTACCCAATCAAACTCAGGAGTTGAATGATAGCATCACATTTAACAACATTATTCGTCATCTTCCCAAGCTTCACAAAGTCATAGTTACTTACTTGCTAAACTCTCCAGTTCATCCTCCATGAAAAGTGCTTCCATCACTTGAACATCTTTTCAACATGTATGAGCTGTCTTTTCCAGACGGTGATCCTACACATGTTTCTTTCCCTATGAAAAACCTCTCTCCATATTATGGAATTACCGATCACAGAAAAAAAAAACAGATCCATGGCAACGTTTGTTAACAAAGAACTGAAAATTTTCTTCGGGTGAGTTGATTAGACAAAGTCTCCCAGAGGCTCAGCAATAAGTCTGCAGGCTCACAACGCTTAAAACCGGGTTTCAATACTCGTAATTGGTAGAGAACAGATAGCCCATTTTATAGTTTTTGCGCTTAACAAAGACTACACCAAAAACAGGTTAGGCAAAAGCAATAATAATATTATGGGTGCCACTGGGGTGAAAAAAAAATAGCAAAGTTTCACCATCGCCCATTTCTTCTTTGTTATTATATAACTAGTTGAGTTACCCGGCGTTGCACGGTGAAAATTTAGATTTGAAATGTATAGATCAGTATTTTTTCAGCAAATTATTCAGTAAGTAGACAAAAACTGTGATGCGAGAAATAAAAAAGCATTTAATCAAACAAAGCTTTATTTGAAATCAGATCGTGTGTGAGCTTGTCTTGTTCTTTGAGCCTGAAGTCGTACATCATGTTGCCCCTCTGTTTCTTGCTCTCTGTAAGTTATTTGTCTTAATTTTTGTGCTTGAAGTCTGGTTTGACGTTGTTCAGAAGTTTCTTGTTGTCTATATCCAGCTTGCCTTGATGATTCTGACTGAAATCTGGCTTTATGCTGTTCAACAGTTTCTTGCTGTCTTTGAGTAGCTTGCCTTTCAGCTTGAGCTCGAAGTCTAACTTTACGTTGTTCCAAATTCCTTTCCTGTATTTGAGCAGCCTGTCTTGCGGCTTGTGCTTGAAGTCTGGTTTGACGTTGTTCAGAAGTTTCTTGTTGTCTATATCCAGCTTGACTTGATGATTCTCACTGAACGCTGGCTTTGTGCTGTTCAACAGTTTCTTGCTGTCTTTGAGTAGCCTTTCAGCTTGAGCTCGAAGTCTAACTTTACGTTGTTCCAAATTCCTTCCTGTATTTGAGCAGCCTGTCTTGCAGCTTGTCTTTGATTGCGTTCTTCTTCTGTTTCAGCTGCTCTTTGTGCTTGCATTCTTTTAGCGGCAGAAGACTT
>NW_013666433.1:417967-423650 GCF_000517525.1 Limulus polyphemus
GTCCCAAATGATTAAAGAATTCCACGAAGCGAAAGGAAGATCTACTAAATATCAATTAAATTATAAATATATCAATTCATGTGAATATGACACGAAAAATTTCAATTTTTTCCTAAAACGGTGATGTCTATTTACTTGTGACCACGCTGTGTAGATACGTGCAGGCCGTGAATGTAATTTAATGCTTATATGACAGGCATGACACATGTACCAAAGCGATTATTAACTTATTGTTCCAACTGTATTCATGTCAAGTATCATTTGTGTATGTATAGGGTTCCTGCTCTTTCGTACACGACGCTGTTGACAGGAACACAGTTTTTTGTTTGTTTCTTTACCATTGCATGACCGATTTGGGCTATGTTGCACAAACGTCTAGACTGTCTCCCACAACAGAAATCTTTAAGCCTTAATTTAAAGAATAGCATCAAGCTCAATTCCGAGCATCGGATCAGCAATCACGGTGATGGCTGATGATAAATGATTTCGTGATTGAGAAGTTTATAGATACTGAAGACAGAGTAGCCATCCTTGAAGTTGACTACAAAGAGTGGTAAGAATCATGAAAGCAGGAGATGGTGAAAATTATGACGATTCTAGGCGAAAGCGAAGCAGAAATTTTATAGTTATATATTTTATTTATGAAATATTTAGTTTCAGATAAAGTATGCAGCAGCAACGGCCTATCAGAGTTTAGGGTCGTCACAATGGAAGAGGCTCGTAGAAGACGACCTAAACTCTATCAGAAATGGAGGGGTAAAGGTATATTATTATAATCAATTCGTAGTTGTTAATTAACACATTTTTGACCTTGTAGAGTATGGAGAATGTCGTTCTAAGAGAAAATCTGGCAAGCTGCTGCAAAAACTGTGACTGGCCTTACTATGTCCAGTGGAGAGGAGGAGGAAGGGGAAATATATAAACAATAAGAAATATTTAAAATGAGTATTTGTATACATGTGATATGTTTTTATGGCACATTGTCTTATATTTGATTAAATAGATATACATGCATGCATCTACACAACTTGAAAAATTCACATAGCTCTCTCTCTATATATATATAAGTTTTTACAACTTAAAGAAACTATAAAGCCTGCATGTATACATATGGATATGAATATTAGCCAACATGCATTGCACGTGCATACATGTATAAAACTCATGTGGTGACAAAATCCAGTCCATACACCATTCAGCATAGTTCAGTAGTCCCTTTAATCCAGTGTTTACAGACTCCCCATATATCTACAGGGTAAAAATTTAGTTGCTATATATATATTTTACAAGCATACATGTAACATGTGGTATGTCGATCACCATCCATCATAGTGATCATACATGCAGTACCACTATTAATGATAACATTGTGGCAACGATATCAGGAGCAATAGCCATCCAATCTGTAAGAAGCCAATTCAAAGTTTGTCATTCTTTCCTGAGAGAGCACCATACATCAGCAACGTATTTCATTTAAACTAAACTGTTTCTAATATAACAGTACTGCTATTGTATAGATAAGTCCATGATGGCCACAAAAAAAACTAAAGAAACAAGATTATTAAAAATTGTTAATTTAAAAAGGGGAATAGGGATCTTCAAAAAATACAGAAACAATATAGGTATTTTAAAGTGAAAATAAACTGCAATTAAACTAAACAAACAGGCTTAAGTTTTGAGACATAGTGTTGAAATTATTTCCTCAAGCTATAAATCCATGTTTTGACTCCATGTCTAAAAGCTACAATATTTAGGAGAGCCAAAATAGGGATTTGTTGCTTGAGTTAGTAATGTCAACACTGTCTCAAACCTTAAGCTTGTTTGTTAACTTTTTTTGCGATTGCATTTTCACTTTCAACTATCTATCTTGTTTATGTAATTTTTAAAGATCCCCATTCCCCTTTTTCAAATTAACAATTTTAACAATCTTGTATCTAACCTATATAAAATCCAGTGTGTGTCACGTCACATCACGCATGATGTATCGAAATAGGAGGAGTCATAAGAGACAAAATGCTTTTATCCAAATAGAATATTTCGATTACTGTCAGCCCATTACGATTTTAGTGACGAGGGTGCAATGGGACCGTGAGGGGAGAGGTGAAGTGATTGGTGATATAACAGAAAATAGCAAATTCAGAAACGATTTAATGCACTTGGCTCTAGGCTAGGTGATTCCACACTACTCTTTTACTTTAGTCTTATTATACCAACAATCACTACACTTATGAGGTTTAGAACGTTCGCGCAAAGCATCAAGGGCCATTTGCGTATAACTGTCCCTAATTTCGAACTTATAGCCTGGGAGAAACGTTGTTAGTCAACAGCGCCCACTACCAACTCTTGGGCTACTATTTTCTGAGTGAAAAGTGAGATTTGATCGTTACTTTTATAATGCATTCACTGTCCCAAAGTGCGGAGCGCGTTTTTATGCCAATGGGACGTGGACCATGAATCCTTGAACTCAAAGTTGAAAGAATATGTTAATATAATTTTTTAAGCTCTTTCAATTCCACTAAGCTTTCAAAATTATTTCAGATATTTTTATTTAACTTTTAAAGTTCCCTCTGTTATTATTAGTGAAATTTTAAAATTATTTAATTTACATTGCCTAAATTTACAAAATTATTTCAGTCAAATTGCCATAGTTACGCTAATAAAACCGTGATTACTATCACTTATTTTTATTGGACTTTAAACTTATTTCAGACCATAAAGTTCTTTAAGTTGTTTTGATGAATAAAATCAAAGTTTCTCCTAATTTATGTAATTTTATTTATTCATTTATTCTTATTTTGAATCAAATAATGAACAATGATATGACAACTTTCTGTACATAAAAGATAACCTCGCTCTCAATGTTTCGGAACTCCAAAGGTTCTATTTTTATTCAACAAAGGTCTTGCAAAGTATATAATATACATATCTTATAAAAGTGGGTTACACTTGTTTTAAAGATCTGTGACAATAGAAATGTAAGATTTTAATAACTCTACTCCCATAGAACAACTGAAACTTAAAAGTAATTTTTTTACCCAGAAGTTCAATATACCTAAATAAAATATTTTGAGATTTAGGCTATTAGAGCAGCAACCTAATTTTAAGGTTTGCATACGAAATTTCAAGATATGGTATTATTATTATTTAACACTATCATAAAGCAACTCTTTGGAATAAATAGGCAGAAATGTGCAGTCGAGGCAGTTAAAAATCAGTAAATTCTTTTGTGAGCCAATCAAAATTAAAATCATTCATGAAATGGATTCGTGGCGTATTCATAGCATAATTATTGATAAAAATCAGTTAAGATTAATAACTATTAATATATAGAAAAGCCAGTGCGTTTTAGTAAAACTACGTTCCAACAATGGCTTTTATGTCATGTTGCTCAGCAACAAAAGTATAACCTAATATTGTTGTTAGTCTGTGTACTGAAAGTATAAAATTAAATGTATTGACAATAAAAGTGGAAAACTATTTGTTGATTTCTTAATTTAGTGTCTCTGTTAATTAAAGAGGTTTTTTTTTATTGTTAAAAACAAAACAATCAAAACAAATCAATTCTTGTATGGTGGAGCATAATATTTGCCAAACCTTCAGTTAACTAAAGAATATTCTTTGGAACATTCTAATCTTCAGCATCTAAACCAAATCCGTTTCTTATAACAAAAGTAGTAAATATAAACAAAAGTTGTATTCTGCCAATTATGTTAGTTTAAGAACGCAGATGTACCTTGTACAAGAAAAAAAGAAATAAAACATTTGCTGTTTACTTCGGACTTTAAGAGTTTGTGTGCCTGGCATGGCCTGGTGGTTAGGGCGCTTGACTCGCAATCTGTGGGTCGTGAGTTCGTATCCCCGACACCGAACATGCTTGCCCTTTCAGCCGTGGGGGCGTTATAAAGTGATAGTCAATCTTACCTTTCGTTGGTAAAAGAGTAGCCCAAAAGTTGACGGTCGGTGGTGTTAACTAGCTGCCTTCCCTCTAGTCTACCACTGCTAAATTAGGGACAACTAGCGCAGATAGCTCTCCTGGAGCTTTGCGCGATATTGATCACAAACCAAACCATTAAGAATTTATTCCCTAAAAGTGTCGTGGCAAATATACGGCGGAGCTCGCAAGTGGAGATAATAATGAGATAAATCAAGCAGTTATTGGCAAGTGAGCAGGTATTTATACACAAATAAGGAGCTTAACATAATTTCTGGATCTGAAATAAAATTAGCCAATTAATTGTCACACTAAAATTAAATAATTATATTTTAGGCTAAAAGTAGATTAACTCACAGTATTTTTCTGTGTAATTTTCCTTCAATCATTACTTTTAGAGATCATTTACTATATATGCTGAGGTAACAGGTTTTTTCGCTCATATTGGAAACATTCACCTGCGGATTATGAATAGATGTAAATACGCATAAAGTGGTTGTGATCTCGTCGCGAATATCTTTAAAAAATGGTGTATTTCTGGAATATGTCACATTTTCCTGTTGCTGATAACCCGCTTATCTTTATTAAAGTATCCTCCTCGGTGAACCAGATTACAAGATGTGAAGAACATTATTAAACTGAGTGTTACTAATCCATACATTTCATCTTAAATGCCCCCCAGTGGCACAACGATATGTTTGTGGACTCACAACGATAGAAACCGGGTTTCGATACCCGTGATGGGTAGAGCACAAATAACCCATTATGTAGCTTTGTGCTTAACTTCAAACAAAATCATCTTAAGTGATATTTTGCTGATTTGCCTTAAAAAAGTTGAAACACTATCTTAAATTTCAGTATAGTGTCGAAAATAACGCGAAAATGTATTTTGTAACATGATAAGTGAACGCTGAACACTACGATATTTTTTAGAAGTTTCTTCGCAATAGTTTTCAGAATCTCCTAGTTTTCTGCGACAATTATTATCATGCTTTTGTTTTCTAGTATAATCCGAACTTTCCTGGCGTTGATAAATGAACAAAATATTTAAACCGATAAATTTAAGTATTTAAAAATAACTCCAGCTTGCTGCTAACAGCTAGAAAAATTAAGTACTTCGGTCTAAAAAGAGTTAACTACACTTTATGAAGATTTGTATCTACTAATAAATTAACGTGCCGCTGCAGATGCGTGACGTTACATCAAGAATAGCATGTTTAGCAGCTTCATATACGATTCATGGCAAATTTCTAATCACGCGATAGAACAATGCCATTGCGGTTTGACTTATAGCTGGATGATAATGTCACAGTCCTTTCCGAGGAAGGATTTCCAACAGTTAGATTGCTGAACAATCTAATCTATTTAAAAGCCAGAGTGTGTTACATCACGTCACGCTTGATTTCTCGAAATAAGAGAAGTCACAAAAGCCAAAACGCATTTACCTAGATAGAATAGTTTGATTACTCTCTGTCCATTATTATTTTAATGACGGGGGTGCAAGGGGGCAGTGAGGAGGGTGCGCCGTGAAACCTTATAAGTGTAGTAAGTGTTAGTATATTAAGCCTAAAGTAAAGATGTAGTGTGGGATTACCTAGTCTAGAGCCAAGTGCATAAAATTTATCATGAAATTAAAAATATCGATTCAATTTTAAACTGAATTAAGCTATTTTCTGTTATATCACCAATGTTTTTAATAAAAAAATAAATCAACGCAGACTCTAAATTAAGAAATTAACAAATATTTCCAGT
>NW_013666434.1:0-6056 GCF_000517525.1 Limulus polyphemus
TGGGAGTTGATACTGCAAACTTAGATATGGAAGTTGATACTGCAGACTTACATATGGGAGTTGATACTGCAAACTTAGATATGGAAGTTGATACTGCAGACTTACATATGGGAGTTGATACTGCAAACTTAGATATGGGAGTTGATACTGCAGACTAACAAGTAATGAAGTTACCGAAGAGATTTGTTATTTGATCATTTTATAAACATACGTGAAATATTCGTCAATGCAACCATTTAATTGATAAAAACATGTTTGTTTACGTATTTTCATGCAAGCTACACGAACGACCAAACCAGCATTTCGTTCAAGAGGATATGTTTCTTTTTTGGAAAATTAGAAATAAAATTTTTCGTTGCAATCTACCTTTCACTGACTTTATAACTAAGGAATTTTCAAAGTCGTTTTGATTAGCTGAACACACTTGAAAGAATAAGCAACATAAAAATCAAAACCACAGCTTAAAGTATATTCCACGAAAGAAGAGAAGAATTTTTTCTGTGTAGCAAGAAAGGTCAAACAGTTCTTCCTGCAGGTTATAAGGATTTTCAATTAAAGGACCTGAGAAATTCAATAGTCTTTATAAAGGTACAGGTAATTTTCTTTAGAGACAAGTTGGTAAGAGAAAATCAATGAAAAGCACAGAGTACAGTCAAATAAGAGGGAAAGTTTAATTACCCAACCTCGTCAATATATTTAAAAATCATGATTAATGAGCGTTTATATACACAGAAATGACATTTTAATCAAACCGTGTTTTGAACAACCCTTTAAGCTCGAAATAAATTATGACGCAGACATAGAAAAAACTACACATGTCTTTAAGGATCACAGACAACCAGTACATAACGTCATATGGTCATAGGCGTAGGAGGCGGAGGATCAAGGGGCAATTGCCCCAAATTTTGGCCCCAATAGTTTTTCGGGCAAATGCTCCTTACATATCTACAACTTTTATATTTGTAAATTGATTATGCCTTTTCAGAAACTATATTACCCGCACGTGACATTTTCACTTGCACCTTTTTAACCCTTTAGTGCCGTATGGTTCCGCATGGAAGTCATTGGAACCTTTTTTTTCAAGCGACTTTAAACCTTGGCTGTGTCAGGTATCATAGTAAGCTTTGAAATCGAACTAGTGTTATATTTTTAAACTACCAGCATTTTAATCAATAGAGTGAAATCGCCGTCTTCATTTAAATGAAAGTTATTGTTGTTGTTGTTGTTGTTTGTAATTAAGCACAAAGCTACACAATGGGCTATCTGTACTCTGCCCACCACGGGTATAAAAACCCGGTTTCTATCGTTGTAAGTTCCCAGACATACCGCTGTGCCACTGGGTGGCCATATAAATGAAACTTTCTGGTTCTGGTCTTCGTTTAAAACTACTTAAATAACAAATTATACCTACACATTTTGAAGCGTTTCTCCCCATTGAGATTAATGTTTCTTTCTAAAGTTAGATTGACAATTAAAGACACCTATCGGTTTATTTTCTTATCTGTTTGTCTATTTATCTTGGAATATTAAACAAAGCTGGCTGTACTGAATTTTGAACTGATAAACTAGAGAGAAGACAGCTGGTCAGAAACACTTATCACCAACTCTTTGAATGGAATAGTTGAAACTGATCTCACTCTTATAACGCACTAATGGCCCCAAAACGTTAAGCTATCTTTTGCGACCTCGGAACGCGAACCGTGGACCCTCAACTTCACAAAACGGCAGGTTGTGCACTAGGGTATGTCCATGTAGCCTGAAACTTAACAAACTAGTTAATAAGTAACCGGAAGAAAGGATTTAAAAAAAAGTGAAAATCTGACTTAACTGTATAAATCGACGTAGTAGCGTTGCGTTTAAAATGGATGTGTCAAGTATCATACTAAACTCGGCTTTTGAAATAGTGTTATAACACGTGTATTACAGCTAGGGCTGTGCCAAGTATCATAGTAAGCTCTGGATTTGAGATAGTGTTATTACATGTGTATTACGGTTAGGATGTGTCAAGTATCATACTAAACTCGGCTTTTGAAATAGTGTTATAACACGTGTATTACAGCTAGGGCTGTGCCAAGTATCATAGTAAGCTCTGGATTTGAGATAGTGTTATTACATGTGTATTACGGTTATTTATCTGCAATACACATATAGCTTTTTTTTACCTAAGAAAAATATTATATGTTATATGTTTCTAGCTAAATCCAACTAAATACGTAACGAAGCGTCAAAGCCTGCCATGGATTTATGTTATTCCAAAATTGATAGATCATGGGAAAATAATTTGATCAGTCAATATATTGAACAGTACATTGTGCTGACGTTTATATATTGGAGAGCACATTGTGCTGACGTTTATATATTGCAGAGCACATTGTGCTGACGTTTATATATTGCAGAGTACATTGTGCTGACGTTTAAATATTGCAGAGTACATTGTGCTGACGTTTAAATATTGGAGAGCACATTGTGCTGACGTTTATATATTGCAAAGTACATTGTGCTGACGTTTATAAATTGGACAGTACATTGTGCTGATGTTTGGCTTTTATGTCTCTCGTACTCAAGTCTTATTTAGTTTAAACATCGATTTTTCCAGAAGGACTTAAGGCAAAAATGTTTATAATGTTATAGTTTTTTATTCGTAATTCTGTATGCTAGTGAATATGTAAGAAATCCGAGACGCTCATTTTCAACGTTAGCTAGTAAAGTTTTAGATATTATAATAGTTGAGCTCTTAATGGCATCATGGCCAAATGAACGGATTCAGTGTTTGAGACTCCATTACCTTTCTCAACAATCTACGTGGTAGTTTTATCCAAACGTAGTGTAGATTCTTAACTTTTATAGTGTCAGATAAAAAAAAAAAAAAAACTTAGAAAACTACGTGGAAACTTTACCTAAACATAATATAGAACCTTAAGTTTATAGTGTTAGATAAAAAAAGTTAGGTATGATACGACATGTTTTTCTTCCCATTCAACGTTAAAAAAATAATTTATACGTATTGATAAAAGAGTATTTAAAGAAATGACCTATCCATATAGAAGTCTTTTCATTTCTAAATTGTTAATACGAAATTTGCAGAGTAATAAAATTCATGGCTTTGAAGTTGTTATTATAAACTGACAGGGAAATTACGTTAACATGTGAGAGTAAATTTTTAACGTAATTACCGGACATCCTGTACATATTAGGACAGTGCTTTCCACCGACAATAGAACGACAGTTCTTCTTTGAATAACATTTAAATATTTTAACACATCAATGCTATTACTATAAAAGTACGAGTTTATATATATATATATATATATATGCATTGTGACACTGTTCGGTAAAATTAACCATGCATAAACTCTTATGATAAATGGGTGAATCAGATATATATATATTGTTGATGTCATTGCAGTGATTCTTGGCTGGGTAAAATATAAGTTATGCACTTTGATACGAAATGGTGACCTAAGAGATTTATTGTTAAAGTCATACAGCCAGAACTGCATATTCTTCTATTTTTTTAGTTAAATTCCTGAACGCACTTATTCTTTTATTTATTCATAATAGTCTTTTTTGTTTTTACTATGGATACTTTCGAATTTTGTGTAAAGGCTTGTATGAAAGAAAATATGATATAAATGTCAACGAGTTTATAATTTTCCGTAATCGTCACGTTCGGGCTGTTTTTATTTTATTTTTTTTGATGGGGCAGAACTACGAAACATCATCGATCTGTTTACTGTTGTTGTTTATCTGAAAATATAAATGGAATAAAACGAGAAATTCATGATTAAAAAAGGATGGTGTAAACTTTTCGAAGAACGCTTTATTGTACACGATTAGTAAGAAGTCGATCAAATCACCATCAGAACACCAGGGTTACTACAGAATTGAGTACGTTATATTAAAACGATTTTTATAGTCAAATAGGCAAGTGACGTGACAATCATAGCCTATATAAAGTCACGGCGGAACGGCATATATCAGAACTACATTTTGGCATTGTTTTGTGTGACGTACGTATGTGTGATGCCATAGAAGATTGATCACTTATAAGAAGGGTATTGTATAACAACCATTTTTGATACGAAATATTCATACATTCAGATTATAAAAATGTGTTCAAATCGAGGATGTAGAGTTACCAAGATGGAGTTATCCGATGTACTTAATAACATTGGAAAACAATGGAATAGTGATCAACTTTGGATACCAGGACCATTCAGAAAGAGACCTTCAACAAGTCGTACCACACCCGTGGTAAGCAAAGTGTAGCGTCTTGCAAGGTGCGAGAATCCTCAAACACACATATCACTGGCAAAAGTGTTCTACATGCCCACTTAAGAGTACGCAAAGTTATACACAATAATTTCATTCCAGAAACTAAGCCAACACTGTATGTTTTCACCAAGATAAGACTTCAAGTCATACCTTCCATTCAACCATTACATGTCTCAAGCAGTTGGAGAATGAAACAGGTATTCAAGGTACACGAAGACGTACCAGTCAAGTCACTGGACACAACGCTTGTGGATATATGTACAATCGGACTGTTGAAACCGTCTTTCTAGCACACTAGACGTATTATGGAAAGCATTCAGAAAGGAGTGATGTACTTTGAACATGGCATTCTTACGACAGAGCCTTATGTGGTGAAAACTAGGTAGCAAGGTTATTATAAAAATTCACGGTCGTCAGATGGAGCATGCCGGACGTGGCGATATGGACTTTAACGACGTTGTGAGGCTACAAAATCGATTTAATATAACGTTCTCACCCATCTATATATATGGTCTAACATACAGGTTAGCCAACTTCGAGTGGCCTAAGTTATTTGTAATTAGAAGCAGTTAGATTTTGTATACAGCAGCATCATACAAGTAATTCAGTTCAATACTTCATAGGTGTCCCTTTTTCTCAAAATTTAAAATGTTTAAAACAGACGAGTCTTTATTCTGATGCTAATAGCATAAGGGCAAGTAGAACGTAGGATAAATATACAAGTAAATGGCTAAATTATACCGTCTGGACCTTTGCATGATATTAGAGCAAAATTTTATAATTTTGTGGTTTATCCGGTTAGTATTTAACACCTCATTAATACAGTTTCACAAATGTACTTAAAGCTTCTGTAAGATTTTGGGTTAGTCAACCGAAAATTTGATTACGGTTCCATTCCCTGAAAACTAGGTCAAAATAATAGATGTTATCGTGGGTTTTTGAAAAGCATGAAAAATGCCCATTTGTTCAACATATTCAATGGCTTGGAAAATTAACTCTAATTCTTAGTCCGTAAAACTATAATTACTTCTTGATTAAACGAAACTCAGTGTTAGTTTAATAACATTATCAATTCCGTAATTTTCGTGCATAAGATATTAAGTACAGCGTTATGTTTGCTATATGAAACATATCTTGAGAAAAGACATAATTTAGGTACAAATAAGCAAAAAAAAATCACTTCTTTCTCATGACAGATTTGGAAATCCGTTACTTGGATCCGCCAAATATGATCAGATAATCAAAGTGCGCTTCTTGGTCTAATTACGCCATATATCGTTTGTTTTATTGTAGAAAAAAGTTATTAAGATTCACATCAACTATAAAAAGTCTGATCAATAGCTTCAGGTGCTATTAAAAGTACTTTGTAAATAACTCAGGAAATGATTTCGATCTCCTGCATGCTACTTAGAAGCTTCAACACTCAGTTTCTCTTTCTTACTTGAATTTACATATAAAGATGAAGCATAATTACACTACACAAAGTAATTAAAGGATGATCGAATTTGTAACATTATAACTAAAACAAAGCAAAGCTCGCTGTTATAAAGTAATGTTTAACACCCCTTATCTCATTATTATGGAAATAAGGCATCTGATGATCAGTTATATGATCTGAAATGCGAATGAATTGTTATTTCGCTTATGCTATATATATATATATATATATATATATATATACTAGTAGTAGTACTTACTATATTATACTATTATTTACTTACTTTAACTTTAAGTTTAAGGTTTTAAGGTAAGGTACGTACGTAACGTAAACGTTAAACGTT
>NW_013666434.1:7056-14006 GCF_000517525.1 Limulus polyphemus
TATAGTCTATATATATATATATATATATATATATATACAGTGGACTTTCATATATCATGTTTCATTTACTATTTTAAGGTGAAGCTCAGAACTTAAAGTGCTTCAAACATACACATTTGGGTGTTTCAGTCATGCAGAGAGCCATCGGACAAATGGAAGCCAGCCAATCACAGCAGTTGTCGTAAAATGACCAGAACTGTCCTTAGCAGAACGTGTAACCTCTTACAACTTATTGGCATAGTTGCTCGTACACATGAACAAAGCTGACTGGTATCTGTTCATTCTCATTCGCGCCAATCGTAGGGTTCGTTAACCGAGATTGAATATGATGTTCGCAGCCGTAATTGGAAGCCGTATCAATGCACACAGGGCTAGAAAACAGACTTCACAAAGCCAACCCGTATAACAGACGCCCAATGAGGTGCATTCCAGTGCACTGCATTGGTGCCAAGAGCAGGTACAGTGGCCAACCACACGTGGAGCATTATTCTATTTTACAGAGGTGTTACTTGCACTCATTTGCAATTAATCTGATACCAGATTCAACCCCATTTTTATACCGCAGCATAATGCACTTGATAATTATGGAAGTACAAGTCGAGGTAGGCAGGCATAAGCATTGATGAATATGCCAACAACCAAATTCTATGGAATGAGACCAATAATACCAAAGACATTATAGGGGGCCATACCCCACGATTATTTGTGCTGATAAAACTGACCCTCACTTCAGCCTAATGATAATATCTCACTGTTTTAAGCTGTTTTACAAATTATTTGAAGAAGAAATTTCAATGTTATCGAACAATTGCAGGGACGTATCACACCAATTCAAGTGATTTCAGACACAAACGAAGCCCCGAAACAGCTATTAGAGGATTATACGAACTCATGGATGAAACCAGAAGATAATATATTATAATACGACACTTATCATATCCAATGCCGACGAGGTATTTCGCTTAATACTACGACTCATCAGGCCGGCTGGGATATGACAGATACTGTAGTGGTCTAGGCACTATATAAATATATCAACAATGTTCATGAACAGCCACTGTTATGGTGTGAATCAAATTAAGCAAGAGGATTGTAATTATTATCAGACTCTTTCGTGTTGACCATAGTTCATAATGAAATGTCTACGATTTTAGGCTGAATAACCAGTTACTTGCTTTTCAAATTACATGACTCATCATGATTTGCTTAATTCTTAGTTTTTGCCCAGCCATAGCTAGACTATTATCAAAGGAATAGCGTAGTCATGCTACAAATAATAAATGCAACACTGTTTGTTTGTTTGTAATTAAGCGCCAAACTACACAATGGGCTATCTGTCCTCTGCCCACCACGGGTATCGAAACCAGGTTTTTAGCGTTGTAAATACGCAGGCATATTGCTGTGCCACTGGAGGGTATGCAGTACTGAATGATTATAAACAGTGCTGTTTAGAACAGTAAATAGAGTAGTCATGATTATGAATAATATTGTCTAGAACGATAAATCATGTAACCATGATCCAAGATGCTATTACTTAAGTCATTAAATGATGTTGTCATGGTAACAAATGATAATACCTGGAACAGAGTTTGATTATAAACAATCATATTTATAACAGAGTAAATGATGCAATAATGATCATAAACAATACTACCTAGAACAGAGCTTGCTGTAGTCCTGAGTATGAGTAATAATATCTATAACAGTGAAAGTAATGTAATATTGATCATACAAAACACAACCGCCCTCAGTGGCTCAGTGATAAATCTGTCGGCTTATAGCGCAAAAAAATCTGGTTTCGACACCCGTGTTGGGCACAGCACAGATAGATCATTGCACAGCTTTGTGCTTAGCATGAAACAAGCAACCACAATACTATGCATTACAGATTTCTTTTCTTTCTCAAAAAACAAACAAACACGATACTATATGTTACAGATATATTTTCTTTCTTACAGGCTAGTACGGCCTGGTGGTTAAGACGCTCGACTCGCAATCTGAGGGCCGCGTGTTCAAATTCCCGTCACCGAACATGTTCGCTCGTTCAGCTGTGAGGGTGTTATAACGTTATGTTCAATCCCACCATTCGTTGGTAAAAGAGTAGCCCAAGAGTTGGCGATGGGTGGTGTTGACTAGGTCTCTTCCCTATAGTCTATTACTGCTAAAATAGGGACGACTAGTGCAGATAGACTTCGTGTAGCTTTGTGCGAAATTCAAAGCATACAAACAACTACCTCAGCAAAAACATACGTATCAAATATATATATATGTGTGTGTGTGTACGATTTGTATACAATATCATTATTATTTATACATACGGAAATAAATCACATACAATCAGTTCCATGAAATTTATGTTATTCTGTAGCATTGTGCTGTTATTGGTTCTGTTCTTGTTAATAATGTGTCCGCATTTTTCAACCAGGAAACAAGTGCTTGCACTGTTAGTGTACGAAAACTTTGGCTGTTTCGACAAAATTTTATAAATCAACTTCTGACGAAAACTCGTAAAGCGCACAGTCGCAAATGATATATTGTTTTAATTTAAACGTATATATATAATATGCATTTAAACAAAGCCGAACGTTAGATCGTTTTTGTCTACATAACTCACAATTATACAGAAACATTATTACTTTTATGTGTAAGTAAATTTACTGTCAATGTCAGCATAACATATATTAAATTGTACTCACAGCAATACTGTGAAGCTTGATGTGTTTTTGATATATGCTGAGCTATGCTTTATTGTTTATAGGTACCCTAGCTCTATTTGTCAACATACTTCACAATGTTGAAATACATGATTTCGTCATATATCGTAATCCTACAAAAAAAACGTACCTTATTATTCTTATAGTAAGGAGCACAACTTTAAGTTGTTGTGAAATTCATTTATCTTTAATTTGCAGACAACCGCAGCTCGACTTCCGTCTGTCCAGTTGCTCTACAGCTAGATTCTTGCAGGAGCTTGTTGTTATTGGCAAATAGATACATGTTGATTCTTATTGGTTTATACCACGTCATCTGGTTTCAGAAAAAAATGCCAGCTTCGAGGCATGTCTACACATTCGTTTTAAACAGTAAACGCTTCTATTTAAAGACTCAAGAAACACTTACCGCAGAAGAAGATGGTCGTCAGTAGCAGAGAATTGTATAAGTATTGATGGATACGATCATAACACTGTCAACGGTTAGCCTAACTTAACAAAGAAACTTTCGTCCAATCTACAAACAAGTACCAGCAGTACTTACAACGTTGAACACACTTGCTAATCACAAACGGAGTACCACAGATTCTGAGTGCGCTCGATATGGCGAACGAGGTCAGTGGACTCTGACGTCATTTCCGAAAGCAGATTATGTAGCCAATTAGAATAGAGATTACCAAAGATTCTGAACAAAAATTACTCAAAGAGGCCTTCTAAAAAGAAAAGGAAAATATATTTGTGGGAGAGACATCCCATTGCTGTCAACCGTTTATTTAAAGAGTTACATACGAAGTTTTAAAGCAGGCTAGTTTTATATTCAGCCTGCATCAGTATTTTAATTTCGCATGTCGTGATAGCGTGCATAGTACTATTCACGATATCGTTGGGGAAATCAGACCACGTTCCTTTCGTGTTAAGCGCTTTAGAATAAGATTTTCCTGGAATGGAATATCGTCACAGGCGGAATCAGCAAGGTTTCAGCCTTTTTCGTATGTATGTATTTATCTTTATAAATTTACATTTCTACGTGGCAGAACTGGATAGAGCGACGCATACAGTTTAGAAATATTCGACAAGGTCCGTAAAACATGTACAGCCTTAAGCTAGGAATATAAATATGTTAGTAATACTAGAGTTGTAATCAGTATAAAGCGTTGTAATTTACTCAAATGATTAACATTTAACAAGAAGCGTAATTTGAAAATAATGGCCTATTGTAATATTGTATTAATTCAATGAAATATATAGTTCTTGACTAAACTAACTTTTCAATGGATTTTGAACAAGATTTAAAGTAATCTTTATTCGTTTAGGTGTTTGTTCAAAATTCAGGAGAGCATGATTTTTGTCTTCTTTTAGTATTTCTGTAGAAACGGCGACATATTGAGTATTAGACTGCACTTTAAAATTTCTTTTTTTTGTTCTATGTCTAATAAAACAGTCCAGATGGCAGTGAGTGGAAGAAAGAGTTAAGTGCTTTGTGATATACATGAACATGCAAAAATCGCCTGAAGGAAAAGATTGATAAGTAAACACAATATACTCCTTTCAATATTTAGAAATAACACCGCTCTAAGTTTAGCTTATCACAATCTTGATTAATAACACCTGTCTAAGTTAAGTTTATTACAAACTTGACAAATAATATCTCTCTGAATTAAGTTTAACACAAGCTTGATTAATAACATCTCTGTAAATTGAGTTTAACACAAACTTGATTAATAACATCTCTCTAAATTGAGTTTGTCACAAATTTGATTAATAACACTTCTGTGAGTCAAGCTTAATACAAAGTTGCTTGATGACATCTCTTTGAGTCAAGCTTGATATATAGTTGATTAATAACACTTTTTTCAGTAAAAGTGTTAACACAGAGATAATTAATAACACTTGCATGGGTCACTTTCACAAAGAAATGATTTAACAGGTAAACTTTCCTAAGTATCAGATAAATCACAATGTAATTCTAAAATTCTCAAGTTTCTTACTGGCACGAATTCAAATGATGCTATTTACAAATAATCATAACCTACTTCCGTTCTTCAACTACAAATATTTTTTACAAAACACTCTTGATGATGCCAAAAATTCCAGGCATACTTTGAAACATCAAAAAAAAAAAGAAGAAAGACAAAACAGTATCATCTACAAATTGGCAAACCATGTTTGATGCATCCTTATGAAGCAAACGCTCTTTGGGTTGAAGTTAGATAATGTCTGAAACATAAAACAATAGAATTTTATATAAATCCTCTAGAATCTATTGCTTCTTATAGAGCTGTTTCTGCTTGACACTAAATGTATTCAGTTCATTCCATCTGTTTTTGAATTGAATATAATAATATTCGTGAACAATAAAATCCTCGTCATAAATGTTGTTCAACTTGGTTGTTGTCTACCTTTGAAAGACTTAATTATCTTTTATAAAATTATGAAGTCGTTCAGATAATTGGAACAACTGACCATAAGTTCATTTTAAGTTTTTTTGAAAACTCACAAATCATATAAAGTGTGATCGACTTTTGCCACATGATGGCGCCATCATCGTTTAAATTAGTTTGGCTTGTTTTGAATTACACGAGGGCTATCTGCGCTAACCGTCCCTAATTTAGCAGAGAAAGACTAGATGAAAGGCAACTAGTCATCACCACCAACTCTTAGGCTACTCTTTTACCAACGAATAGTGGGATTGACCGCAACATTATAACGCCCCATCGTTCACATGGTATAAAGTTTATCAACAATATAATTATTTTAAATTTGGATGAAATATATTGAGCACAAAGCGTATGGATAGCTAGCTAAAAGACGTCTTTGCTCCTTTTGTGACCAATATTTGTTAAACAAGAAATTTTCCTAAGCAAATAGCGAAAAACATATAGAGGGGTGATATACAGTTATAAGGTACTTCTGGTAACAGTTAATTCCCTTCGATCGTAAAATAAATGAAAACGTGTAAACATTACATAGTTGGAAGCTTTCATAATATCACTTTTTCGACGTTTCGAATCATGGAAAATTTACTTGTTAAATGCTATATTATGATGTATAACGGAATCAATTTCTTCAACTAAAACACCTTGATTTTAATTTGTATTTTGTTTTAATAAAATTAAATACTGGGAGAATGTTTAGATACATATAAATTAAGTCCTGGTGGTTCTGAAAATTTAATAATACGTTTCAACTTCGGCCTTACAGGTTGGAAAAACGCAAAAAAGAATTCAGTTATGTGACGTTTATTGTTATATAATCAACATCAAATGCCTGGTATCAGAGTGACATAGATGTTTCAAAAAACATCTTGTGATCTTTTGCCATTTTTGCCTTCTGTTGAACAATAGTTAAAAATGCCAGAAATGGGATTTTCTGTGGAAGCAATTTTCACAGATTTGATAATAAAACCAATGAGAATACAGTATGATATAGTGAATATGTGCACGAAGCTATTAGGTCTTACTGTCAGTCACAGAGCGTAAACTATGTCACATTTGCTAACATACTTATCTAATGTATTTGATATTTACTAAGATTGCACATAGTAATTAAGTTTTTATCCTGAAACGTGTAGTAAAGCTGCTTTGTTTATCACGAAAAAAAAAGTCCAAATAATTTGGTCCTTTGTATATTTCAACTTATTGAAGATTTGCTTCCACAAATTTCTGTGCGATGGGATCTCAACCCTGTGGCTTAGTGGGCATAGTAGAGATAGCCAGTTGTGTAGCTTTGAGCTAATAACAAACAAACAAATCTACTTGAAATTAATTTAAAAACTCCTCCTTTCACTTCAATTATGAGCTTTTAATCACATGTCACATTTTTATTGGTAGTAGCAGTCTTCTTTATGTATGCCCAATGGGCCAACAAACACAGAAATTTGAAAGGGCACAACAGAAGGCTTCATCTACAAAAACAGAGAAATTCTCCTACTCGCCTACCAATAAGTTCCAGAGAACAAATTTAAAGACATAGCGCTGTGCCATTGGGGGTATCATAAGTAAACGTTTACCTCAAGTTTCTCCCTTTTAGTAGTAGTAGTTTTATATTTATATTTAAATCAGAAAAAGAATAAAAAGGCTATTGCTTTCGCATTAAATTAGTGACAACCAAAATTATCGAGGATTAATCAAAAATGCTTTTCTCTGTAATATTTCACAAGTAACAAAATTAACGAAATATAAAAACACTTGTACAAGCAGAAAACAACACAAAATTTAAAATTGTGAAAATAGTTGTTTG
>NW_013666434.1:15006-20977 GCF_000517525.1 Limulus polyphemus
ATTATAAGCCCCCACGGCTGAAACGGTGAGCATGTTTGGTGGGACGGGGATTCGAACCTGCGACCCGCAGATTGCGAGTCGAGCGCCTAACCACCTGGCCATGCCTGGCCTGTGAAAATAGAAAAATCACATTAGATCTATAAAACGTGCCATGAAACAAATAATTTAATCATCCTAAGCCATTCCAAATGTTCAGCGTATTATGAATGAGCTTTCTGCTACTTCGATATGCCTCCCCCCCCCAGTGGCACAGCGGTATGTCTGTGGACTTACAACGCTAAAACCCGGGTTTCGATACCCGTGGTGAGCAGAGCACAGATAGCCTATTGTGTAGCTTTGTGCTTAATTACAATCAAACAAACCTTCGATATGTATCGCTTTTTTGTCAAACCTTAAATTTCTATTGGAAATACTGAAATTATTTTTGAATTATACCAATCAGTTTCTATATTCCAAGTTCATACATAAACATGTTCTCGAAACTGTCTGTAGTCATGGCACAAATATATAAGCCAAAAAATAATTTTCTAAGATAATTCAAAATTGATGGCCCAAACACTGAGAAATTACGTCTAAAATAATTAATTTATAACTTATTGAAGCTAATTCGCGTGTCTATGTTTTTAATAAAGTAAAAAAAAATGCAACAAATAAAAAAGCAGACTGAGCAGCATGATTTAAAATTAAAAGGGTATCTGCTTCTTAGTGACATCTATTGCCAAATCAGTACATTAATTCAGTCAGTAGTATTTATATATTATAGATACTTATTTTCGATTGGGCATAAATGGTTACATTAATATATACTTGTTTATTTGTAAATGGAATTTTATATTAAATTTATCGTTTCAGTTTTTCATGTTTATTTTTGTAAATTCTCATTTTTAAGCACGTTGGTCTGTTTGTTTGTAAACTGTAGTGAGATTTAATTACCTTAGGCATATATTACTTCATTAATAAATTAATTTAAATACAGAAATTATATTGTATCAGTCTTTTTAAAGTTTTTAGCAGTTTGTGTCATAACTTTCTTACCTGTATGTAGAGGATTTAACGTTTTATTTCCTGACAAATGTATGGAATGACTATTTTGTGCATGTGTTTCGCGACATTTCACGCCATACAGTTTCTAACCATGGTCAAACGAACCCGGATTTTAGCATTGTGGGTCCGTGAATATACAACTTCTAAACTGAGATAAGGTCACAAATATCTTCTATAGTCTGCCTTTATTTAATAATAAGAAAAACTTTGTGATTAGATCTGAATAACACTGAAGAGTAAAATCGCCATATTTCTTTATGGACTGATTACACACACTCGAAATAAATGAAAAAGTGATGAATATACGGTATGGAAACTTACAGTACTTAGCTTATCTCATGCTTAAACGACTTTACATCATATTTAGAAATATGTTATATACTTTCAAATGGTTGAATAGAGCATACTCATGTCACGTTCATTCACAGAACGGGAATCTCCCAACGGTTTAATTCTCAACGTTTTCCTCACAAGAAGATATAGAATGGGAACGATCAAACTATGAAAAGCATGTTAACCACCGATAACATTTAAGTTTACCTTCAGGTTCACCCCTTGTGACTCAGCGGTAAGTTTGAAGGCTTATAACGCTAAATATCGGGTTTCAATACACGCGGTGGGCAGAGTACAAATAGCCCATTGCATAGCTTTATGCTTAACAACAAATAAAAGCAACAGAGATTCATAAAACTACAAGATCGACGTTTAATGTATAATTTTTTTTGCACGTCATTCCGCATTAAATATCACTTGTTTATGATTTTCGATTATCCCAAGCACAGCTCTCCAAACTGGAATAACTCAAGCACGTTCAGTGCTGTAGAATTTCAATATGGAGTACTATTATACCGTCCTTTCAAACTATCAATCATTTTGGTTTTTATAGATAAAACAAATTAGGAGAACTTAGAACTTAAAAGAGAAA
The DNA here is from genome assembly GCF_000517525.1 of Limulus polyphemus. Classification (NCBI taxonomy): domain Eukaryota; kingdom Metazoa; phylum Arthropoda; class Merostomata; order Xiphosura; family Limulidae; genus Limulus; species Limulus polyphemus. The sequence goes on from NW_013666434.1 coordinate 16,976, forward strand.
ACTCACTTAAAGTGGTATTCCTAAGATTCTTACTTTCGTAAACATGAGTTAAAGACTTTTAAAAGTTGTGTGATAAAAGGATTAAAGTTGTATGACATGGAATAACTGTTAGCTGATTACCAGAATCAATGTATATCTTGTAAAAAATGATATTTGTTACTAGTTTGTACTGTTAAAAATTACTAGCTTGTACTGTCACAAAACACTAGTTTGATCCTTTGTAATAGTTAAAATTTACTCCTGACAACTTTTACTGAAATTTAAATAAAAACTTCAAAAATACAACACAAAGAACGATTTGTTTGTTTTAGAACAAAGCCACATTGGGCTGTCTGCTTTATCCCCCGCGGGGAATCGAACCTTGTATTTTAGCGTTGTAAATCCGTGAACCTACCGCTCTCCCACCAGAGAATCACAAACAACAAATAAAAATAATAAGCAAACAAACTGAAAATACGTCTTCATCAAATTATATTATATTAAAGGAAGTCAGAAGAAACAGTATTTTACATATAAGTAGTATTATAATATTTTATATACAATTTAGAAAATTCAGCATTTTTTCTAATATTATATCAAGAAGAAATTACTTATAGAGTAGAAAAAATTGACAATTTTTCTTATTGTAGAGAAAAGTAGGCAACATTTTAATATAATAATAATAATAATAGTAATATTTTTTTTTAGAATTACCTTTGTGTGGTTAATCTTTCTTCAACAGACACTGAAACTTTTATTGAAAGACGTTTATGGTCCTACAACAGTCACTATCTGGCATAAATGACTTTGGATGGCCCAGTGGTTAACAAGTGGATCGAAGGGTCCAAGGCTCGAACCGTGATGCCACTGAAAACACTCTGCACTTTCAGCTATGGGTGCATTATAACAATCACATTCAATCCTGCTATTCAGTTAAAATAGCCGGACAAAGGCCTTGTTTCGGCAGGTGCTACTAGTTGGTTATTTTTTGACTGGTCAGTAGTTCAAAAATAGGGACGACTGTACGTGAACCCTAGGGGTCGATCACTAACATGGCTATTTAGCATAAAGTACCATTTTGGTTTCAAATAACCAATCTTATATGCATTAAAAATCCTAAAAAAAACAGTAATCAGAAAAATTACTTTAACTTTGAATTTATTTGGAATCCTGAAAATTCACATTTAGAATAAGTTAAGCTGCAGTTATGCTGTGTTGCATATAAAGACAAAAAAGTCACATTTTTAACAATAAAAAGTTAAACTACTTTGATAAATGTTTCGCTAATTGAGTACACATCGTCAGTTATATTACAAGAAAGCACAATAATGATTTGTTGTAAAAATATAATGATAATTTCGTACTGAGTTGTTTCAAATTCAGAGAAATGGTATCTTAAATTCATATTTCATTTTTAATTTTGTTTGTAAAAAGAAAGGAAAACGCAGTTTTTGTTTGTAGAGTTAACGGGATACAAGAATTACAGAAATAAATGCACGGATAAACGTAAATTGATGTGCTTGAACACGTACTCTTCTAAAAGTAGAAGTTCTGAAGAAAAAAGCAATTCCATTTTAACAGTAATTTTAACAGTAACGTCAGTAATTGTCAAGGATTTCTTCTCTTCTGAGTAACATAAATATTCTGAATTTCAACGTTATAAGTTTTCAAGCTTAACGCTGAGGCACCGGAGGGTAACGCCTATATAAATATAAAGTTTTCACGACAGACAGGGATTACGTAGGAACACACTATACGATATAAAAAATATTAACAGTTTTTAGTATTCGACCTTCTTCCACATTTTTGGAGTTAGCAAGACCAAACTTAGCAGAGGGTCTCGGGGTGGCCTTTATTACATGGCGTAGCTTCCTATCTAGAGGACACCAAGAGGGCTACAAGAGCCGGAAGATCATGAGGGGGGATCTAGAAGTAGTATACAGGGTTACTTGGCATCAGATTTTGTTTTCCTGGCACCCCTCAGAACCCAGGATTGCCATATTTGAAATTGTGTTCGTATCGTTCGTACCTCTGTACACAAGCTAACGGGACCAAACGTAATACTCGTGCACAGGTACCATAGGCGGGTGTCCTAACAGGGTGTCTCTTGGGGTAGCTATGGAAGTAATTGGGGATAATGGAGGAGCTTGATCGGTACATTTGGGACCTCTGTTAACTCTATTAAAAAGATCTGTATCTTTTCTGTTGTATCCTTATTGTAAGAATACAATCTGACCGCGTTGTAGTAAAACAAGCCCAGACTCATTGTTGGAGAAAATCCAACTTTAGGATACAGAAAAGAACAAAAATCCGTATCTCAAAGGAAGTGGCATAGTTGGTTTCGCTAAAGTGGAGGATGGGGAATTAATTCCAGAGGTAAGGCAAGGTGATCAGATGATACCGATTATCGAGGACCGATCTAATTTTAGAGCACTTTCTCCACAAGAAAACCATCCTTATTAGAGTGTCAGATTAGAAAAAGGTTCAGAAATGAAGTGCCTTTTCTGTTTGAAGTTCGTTTTGTACTACATATTTCTTAACAATATTTTAACTGAAAATAAAGTTCTTATACTTTCACTTTTATCCGTTAGGGGGTTATTTGCGGTCCTCTGGTGGATCAGCGGTACGTTTACGGTCTTATATAGTTAAAATCTGCGGTTCGATTCCTGGCGGTGGACAAAGTGCACAGAGCCAATTGCATAGCTTTATACTTAACAAAAGCCAGTAAAAGAAAACAAGAGCAGCTTATTTGTTTTTGTTTTTAATATTAATTTGAATACAGATTAAAGGGAATTTCAAAACCTTATGATGTGGATAAGAGAAATTATTGAAGTGTTTTGTTTGACGTAAAACATGTTTATATCTTTAATTTTTTAGCCGATACCTCTTTCGGGTTTCCCGATGGGATAGCGGTAGGTCTGCGAACTTACAACCCTAAAATCAGAGGTTCGATTCCCCCTCGGTGGACACAGCAGATAGCCCGATATGGCTTTGCTATAACAAAACATGATTGTTTGTTTGTTTGGAATTAAACACAAAGCTACACAATGAGCTATCTGTGCTCTGCCCACCACGGGTATCGAAACCCAGTTTTTAGCGTTGTAAGTCCGCAGACATACCGCTGTGCCACTGGGGGAGCAACAAAACATGATGTCAGTGCATTTGATAAAATATATCCAGTCACTTAATGTAAGGGGAATCGTCCCCATTGGTAAATAACAAACGGATTTTATTAAAATATCTTCAGGTATATCAATAAAAACATCAAAACAAAAGTCTTTATTGATAAAAAAAACAACCTTACCTTAAGATGGGGTCAAACGGTTTTCTTTCTTTCTTTTATGTTAATTTCTCTTTGAACCTTTTGTTGTCAACTAAAGTTTACTTAATGATAATATTTTTACCGACATAAAAAAGTACTTCACATTTTTTTCTTTCAGTCCATATATGAGTTTGTGTGTTTGTAGTTAAACACAAAGCTGCACAATGGGCTATCTGTGCTCTGCCCACCACGGGTATCAAAACCCGGTTTCTAGTGTTGTAAATCCGCAGTGTCAGTGGTTCGATTCTCCCTCGTTGGACACAGCAGATGGCCAGCTGTTGCTATAATAAAAATGCATACTTTTATATATATATATATATATAAGTTTGTATTTATATGGACTTATTGTTTAAAAACTTTATCATCTAGATCTTGAAAAATATTGAAATTGCTTGGTAGTAAAACATTTGAGTGACTTGTGGGTCAGTGATTTAAATTTCATTGTTTAGATAACATCATATGATTTATATACAATTATGTTACGGATTCCAATCCACGGACTACATTAATCTCTACTTTTTGCATCAAGATTATTTGATATTTTTGAGATAAAATACATCAAACAGTTGGTGTCATTTCCAGAATAAGGTTTATATATTGACTATTAGAGGGCGCTCAAAGCAGAAAAACCTTTATATATTTATTTGTTTCCTGAAGTTGTTAGTAGAAATCTCCCGCCAATAACGCCCATATTTCACATT
>NW_013666434.1:21560-23828 GCF_000517525.1 Limulus polyphemus
AATATATAAAAATAATATATAATTTGACACAAGCTAGGTGGCGCATTCTCGTGTAAATACTAACCAGAATATCTTGTTGCAGAAATATTTTTGTTGTATAATATATATAGTGCCCAAAAGTTGAGAAAGAAAATGGGTTTTGAACCCAAACGTTTTGTTCCTTAACCTTCAGACAGCAGCAAATATATATATATATATATATAAAGTTTTTATTTTGGGAGCAAAGATTATTCAAAACCACTATTTAGATAGCTTTCTTTGTTTAACAGATCTGCGACAAAGTCATGAAAAAGAATTATATATATTTTTTGGGGCGAATAGAATAAATACAAGGCCTATTATATGATGTTAGAATTTTTATAGATATCGTCAACATGCCGATTCATTCCATTCTTATTTCAGACCAGCTTACACAAAATTCGAACATTTTCAGTTAAGATGCTCATATTTTTAAAGAATGCCTTTAAGCGTGTTTAATATAATGTTCCATATGTAAAAAATCGCTGCTGGAGCTTCATAAAGATATTTTGAAGTGTATGTTTGTTTGCTTGTTTTTAATTAAGCACAAAGCTACACAATGTGCTATCTGTGCTCTGTCCACCACGGGTATCGAAACCCGGATTCTAGCGTTGTAAGTCCACAGACATACCGCTGTGCTACTGGGGGGACATTTCGAGGTGTAATAAAAAACGCTTCTACCAAAATTATCTACAAAAGTCGGTAATGCTGCGCTTTATTTATATCTTAGAATTACACGTAAAAATGGCTCCGTACTAGGAGCAACAGAAGAAAATATTCTTTTCCAGCATTGTCCCCCGTGGGTCAACGGTAATAATCCACGGGGGAGGCATATTTTATGCAAGAGATATTTTAGCACATTCAAGATTACCTTGTAATTCATGACGACTGGCTGCTAATAGCGTTATCTTTGTACTCAAGCACCTAAATTTAATTATTTCAGTATTGAAAAATCTCGTTGAGGTTATATATAATTTTTATTAAATAATGTTGAAACTTTCTATTTAACATTTTGTTCAGGTTTGTTCTATGCTATGCTGCATTAAAATTTTAAAATTCGGTCAGGATGATACTTTGGTTTTGTTGCTTGAGAAATGTTTAGACTGAGAACCTATAAACCACTGACATGTCGATTAATCGCTATGTAATTCACACAAGTTTTCAATGGGATACTGCACCACATGTAGCAGTTCAGGATTGATAATAGGACCAAAAATATTGTAGCTTTGCTTTTTTATATCGTTTGCAATCAGTATAGGTCGTCTGGTCTGCCAACTGAAAGTTTTTTATTTCTGACATATAGGCATAGCACACATTTTTTACCTTCTAGTTTTTAATATAGGAACTTTTTTTTAAAAAAAAGCAAATGTATGCAGTTTCCACACACCATGTTGATAAAAAAAAGTTGTTAAGTTGCTGTCACTCTATTACATATTGTTCTTTATTCACATACGATAACACCTTTTGTCTTCCCGTTGGAAAAATAGCTGTTTAGTGTACATAGTGTGACGGATTTACTATTATATATCTATTTTAATATCGATGTTTGTTTAAGTTAAATTTATATTTAGAAATGTACATAACTTATACTGTTAAATCTGTATTGTGAAATTACCGTCCATTCACTAAAGCTGTAGAAGATTTTCGAGGGTAAGAATCAACAATATATGTGTGTACGTAAACACTAACATATCGCCAGTGTTGTTGTGTAAGCTGAACTTTCGAAAAACTCTCCTCACGACCATAAATATAACCAAAGCGCTGCACCAAAAGACAGTATATATTATTGGTTTGCTAGAGATGTGTACTATAAACCTCGGAAGCTATAATTGTGATTAACGCTTATTAATCAGAAAACTTCAGATATTTGACCAGGAACGTTTATAAATTTCGAACATTACAAACCATTTAACTTCAGTGGATTCACATCGGACATTAGTACTTTTACGAAAACATTACCTAACGTCACCGGTAGGAAAAATCGGCGTGTGATCAGGGAAGACCACAGAGCTAGCTATCTCCCTGTAAATGAATGACATCTACATCAACTCAAAATTAGTTCGCTCATCGTGAACCCTCGATATGATATCAAGGAAGTTCCAGACCAGAAGGAAGACTCGATATTGCCTGTAAGTTTGTAATAACTATTAGTGTAAATTGTATTATTGGTCGTATATTGAAATATATTTGTATTAAAAAGGAAACTGTGTGTTTCAATCTTGTTGGCAAATATCATAAATTGAATACATA
>NW_013666434.1:24699-87505 GCF_000517525.1 Limulus polyphemus
GAATGACATCTACATCAACTCAAAATTAGTTCGCTCATCGTGAACCCTCGATATGATATCAAGGAAGTTCCAGACCAGAAGGAAGACTCGATATTGTTTCTAAGTTTATAAATCTTTTGTACATAGATCATTTTTTGTAAGTTTTTTTATTGTAAATTGTATTATTATTTATATATTAAAATATATTTGTATTAAAAAGGAAACTGTGTGTTTCAATCTTGTTGGCAAATATCATAAATTGAATACATATCTGCATTTATTTAAATACTAAATCTATATTACAACTAAACAAAGTTTTAGCTTATTAGAAATTGTAATATGTAACAATAGTGTGAAGTTAAATAGCCGTCTATTCCAATTGCAGTCAGATGATATCTTGAGGTTATGATCTCTATTATGTTTCTATGGAAACCACCAGTCATGTGGCAAATTAAAAAAAAACAAGTTTTTTTTTATCAGATTAAGAGGTTCAGCTGGAAATCAAATCATTCATCAGGCCAAAATCAAGGCCCCGAGAAGGAGCACCATCGAGAAGATGGTCACTTATGTGGACAATATGTGCTGCTTCAAGCCCGTTCCTTTGGCTGTGATTTCGCTAGATAGTAGATAGTGACAGTGGGAATATCGTTAATCAATGGTCGCTGCAAAGATCATCAACAAGTTATTGGAGGCGCTACCTAGCGATACGAAGAACCATCAGCTATGTGTGAGAGATGTTCCCCTTCTTCCAGAAGCAGTTTCTGCTGTAGCAAGGTGGGAAGTGGTAACTTCAACCCAATCATAGGAGAGATACTAGCTTACAGCAGCTGCTGCTATGGCTACAACTTTGACAGACAGTCCTACTCAAGTTTCTCCATCCAGTCGAGCTTGAAACGTATTGAAGGTTGAACATCCACCTATTTATTCCGTCATCGTAGTACAACCACACTGGTATCCTTCCATGATTTTCATGCCACTGCTAATAGCAATGATGCCTTCATCCAGACAGTGTTCATAAATACCTGAGCAAAGTGTTCACTTTGGAATGTGGGGCCACTATAAAATGAACTGCTCTTACCGTGCCATGCATCAAGATGGGCAATGTTATTAGCTTTGACGACAGTTCAGCAAGTATGAGAGAGCCAACTGCAAGTAGTAGACACTGCTACTGCAGTTCCAAGAACTTATGGAGCCCAAGTTGGACCTGTTCAAAGAGTTGGGAAAACACAGCTTGTGCCAAAAGGTTTGTGGATCAGCCCAGCTCTCTCATGGCTGGATGGAGCTTTGTTACATACCTGTGAAAGAACAATGAAGAGATCATGTTCCTGGTAGATACAGAAGCAGTCAGAACAATGATATGGGTATATCAGGCCCTCTAACTAAAGCCACCACTCCATCTAGCGGTTACAAAATTTGTTTTGGCGTATGCCAGTAAACTAGATATATATAGAGAGTTAAGTCTCTAACTATGTGTAGTTGGTATTGCTCATAGAATTAAAGTAGTTTTCACCAACCTTAGGATGGATGTACTGTGGAGCTTATCGATCAGTTTCGCCTGTGCAACCGATGAACTGATGTTTTTGTGCGAGAGCGGCCAGATTGAGCTCGGGAATAGTGAAGTGTATGAGCGTATGTGGAAGTCGCAACATTACCATGTACACAAGTGTTGTTCTCTGGTTTGCTGCAGATCAAGTATATTGTGTCAATGATATTTTGTTTATAGAGCCCGTAGACAAAATGAGCTGTTTCCTATCCAAAAACCAAGTGGCATTAGCTCAGGCAGTCCCTCTTTTTTTACAGTTATGGGTGATCAATTATCTGGAATGGGAAATAAACTGGAAGTAGCAGTAAAGTTAGGGTTACATCCATCTCATAGCGTCTGAGAACGAGTATATGACTGCCAGCACATCTGAGACCACTGGTTGAAGATTGTGCAAACAATCTAGACCCAAATAATGACTTGTTGGTTTAATACGTCGATGTATTTGTGAGACATTATTTTTTTGATATAGAACTCAAGCGATTCTAATTAATCCAAGAGTAACACACATGACGTTTCAAACTTTATGAACGTATCATATTAATCTCTAATCGATGAAGTAGAAACCATTCACACGATCTTTCCCATCTTTTGTTATCAGAAGACTTTGGTATAAGGTCAGAGAAATGAAATTCTCACTGCTGCATTAAATGACCCATAATGTCCATAAACCCTAAACTATTTACTTCGATGAGTTTTTGGTATCCTTTTACATTAATATAATGGATTACATTTGCATGATGTACAATGACTCATGTGCTTACGATATATTTTTTTCTTTTATGCTGAATAAGCTACCGTAATTATTTAATGTACTTGTTAATCCTCATTTCAAAGAAATGAATGTTTATTATATGTTCAATAAACAGTTTTGTGATTTGGAAAACATAATTATGAAATGAAACAAAGCTGACAATTAAAATATTTATTTTTCAATTCAATATACACCAAATTAAAGAAACTAATAATGTACATAAATCTAATTTCATATGACTTTTTTTATTTTGAGTTTGAATCTAGGTTTAATAAAAAACTCATCAACGAATTGTTTGATTAAAGTACAATCATAAAGCGAGAAGATTTAAAATATTTCAATTTTTGACCTATGAGTTATAGTACCAAATGGTTTTAATCAAATAAATAAATAAATAATAACAGACTAAATAAAATTTCATTTCAGACATTTAAAAAACAAGTCTGATTTTATCCTACTTCATTTGTTTGTAACATCAGAGTCACTGTTAGAATAAACACGTAAAACAATCAATGCGATAAAATAAATGTTCCAAAGTTCACATGAAAATGGTGGCTTCATTCTCAGAGCGTGTTTAAATACGACAGATCGCTTTTTAAACGTATTTTTATACCTCGGGTTTTGATGTTATTCCAGAAATATCACATATTACTAAGACACTGATTTATAAAACTCCAGAAGCTCTTTAGCGCCATTATTGTACAATACTACTAACTATAGCTCATTAGTCAGCCTATCGACGGTCACTCGCATTAACATAGATCGTGTCGATGACGTGTACAGGTCCAGTTCGTGGAATAAAAAGCAGTTCTGTGACACCTGGAAGATATCCTGCCCAACACAGCATAAGATGGTCAATTGAAATGTTATTTTGGCATAATATTCCAACAGATTTGCAAAGAACCAAACGAAACAAAAAAAAACGTCATACATTAAAAAAAAATCAATAACCATAAATTAAATTTATAAGTTAAAAAATTTATGTGGTCACGTGGTATACGTATTCTTTTACACAAAAGGGAAAGTGAGCCATTTTTCAAGAAACTTCATACAAAATTGAAATAAAAGTCACAACTTCTTTTTTCTTGTCTTTTACAAATTAGATAAAATTTATTACATTTTTCTTTAAACATTTCTTGCTGAGGTAGAGTATTTGTTTTCCCTAAAGCTAAACATATTTTGTGGTCATAGCGTTAATTATGTAGGTTTTATTTTCAAGAGTAAGTCATTTCCTCACAGTAGTTTTCAAGAGTAAGTTATTTCCTTACACTCGTTTTCAAGAGTAAGCCATTTCCTTACACTCGTTTTAAGAGTAAGTCATTTCCTTACACTCGTTTTCAAGAGTAAGCCATTTCCTTACACTCGTTTTCAAGAGTAAGTCATTTCCTTACACTAGTTTTCAAGAGTAAGTCATTTCCTTACACTCGTTTTCAAGAGTAAGTCATTTCCTTACACTCATTTTCAAGAGTAAGTAATTTCCTTACACTCGTTTTCAAGAGTAAGTCATTTCCTTACACTGGTTTTCATGAGTAAGTCATTTCCTTACACTCATTTTTAAGAGTAAGTCATTTCCTTACACTCGTTTTCAAGAGTAAGTCATTTCCTTACACTCATTTTCAAGAGTAAGTCATTTCCTTACACTAGTTTTCAAGAGTAAGTCATTTCCTTACACTCGTTTTCAAGAGTAAGTCATTTCTTTACACTCATTTTCAAGAGTAAGTCATTTCCTTACACTCGTTTTCAAGAGTAAGTCATTTCCTTACACTCATTTTTAAGAGTAAGTCATTTCCTTACACTCGTTTTCAAGAGTAAGTCATTTCCTTATCCTTCTTTAAAATACGAATCTACATGATTGATAATACTACAAGTTGACAGAAAACTGTTTTTACCTTCTTTTCTTCCTTTATCAAAATCTACACTGCAAACCTGTAAAATATTAATTGTGAAATTTCATTAATTGTAGAAAATATGTTGGTTCAATAAACAGTGACGAAACATATATTTTTGCAACAGTGCTTTTATATATTTTAATCCAAACACTAGACAAGTAATCGTCTTATAAAGAAGACTTTCTTTAAGAACTTATATCTACTGGCTATATTGCAACACTTATAAAATGTGCATATGATAGTACATAAATAAGCTAAACTCACCGACAAGTACACGATCGCGCCAGCAAAATTTGAAACAAAAATATTGTAAAAGTATACAAAAGTATAAATGGTATGATTTGAACATCAAAATGTTTGCGCTATAGCACCCCAAAACATTGGGAATATTCTCTCTATCAGATATAATCAAAACAACATATGTAAAACTAGAAAGTAAGCTACAGATTCAATAAGGGGTTTTGGATCTGGGTACCAAACCCCCTTACCACTCATCGTCTATAATCGGTTGTGGATATGATAATTATACCTAAGGATATAAAAATAGAAATCTAATATTATCAACCACCCTCGATTTCTGTCAAAATTATATCACCCAATCTCTACCCCCTTTTTTTAATAGTTCTAATAATACACGATGATTTTTTTTAATGCTGTAATGATATATACAAGGTTGCAATCTATAAACCCATGTAATGATATATACAAGGTTGCAATCTATAAACCCATGTAATGATATATACAAGGTTGCAATCTATAAACCCATGTAATGATATATACAAGGTTGCAATCTATAAACCCACTTCTATAGTTCTGGTACCCCTACTTCTATCCTTACAAGAGTCTAACCTTTGAATGTATGTATTTATTTATTTATATATGCTAAACAATTAAAAACATAAATATCTCTTTAGTAAATGTTTCAATGCACTTACCTCACTGAAGTGGTTAAATATACAAGTCACGTACACCTGATCCTAAACCATAAAATTCAATTGTTAAAAGTTATAAAAACATAAAAAATAGGTCAAACTAAAATTCTTAACCTTATTTCACTCGTTATGGTATAAGCTTTCTTTGGTATTAACGTAAATTCATATTGTAAAAACTACCCCGAAAAATGTCTTTCCCCTGTGACTCTTAAGTGACTATATCATCAAAATTAAGCAAAACAGTTCTAAATAGTTAAATTTGCGTTACGAAAAGAACAAACATGTAAAGAAGATGTCGTTTATTCGAAGGTTAATGATATTGTTACATAAGGGCTATATTTGCATAGCCATCCCTAATTTTGAGCTGACAGACTAGAATGAAGGCAGCTAGCTAGTCAACAGCACCCATCTCCAACTCTTGGATTATTCTTGTATGACTGAATAGTGGGATTTGACTGACACCTCCAAAGTGTGAGCGAGTGTTTTCTGGTAACGGGAGACAAACCATGAACCCTCGAATTCACGCTAACGAACAAGCCACCTCCGGCCCAGCTGATAATATCCGAGCAACATTGGAAGAAACGTTGCTCTTCTTTAGTTTATGTTGTTTTCTCGCAACTCCACGTTTTAGCTGTTTTTAATTATCTTAATTCTATAGATTATAATTCTTCTGAATGCTTCACCCTAGGTTGTATCGTTCTTTTATCATTTTTATTTATCTTAGACCAGGATGGTTCAGATTGACTTTCTTAAAAATGCAGTACATCGTTGTCATGTTGATAGGTGACTCAGGTTAGAAACGTGGTTTACAATGGTTTTCATACATAACAACCTATATGACATTATATTCTTTTTTATTGAACAGGCTATTAACAATGATTATAATTAGATTTCATTCATCATAGACTTCTTATAATTACCTCCCCCGGTCAATCAGCGGTAAGTTTACAGGCTTGCAACACTCAAGTCCGGGATTCGATTACCCGTGGTGGACAGGTTTGTGCTAAGAAAAAAAACCATTATAATCGCCTGATTTGTAATGAATGAAGAATATGAGTCAGGTTTTGGAGATCCATCTTTAAGATGTATTACTTTTTTTTTTGGAGTTCCTCATTGGAAGCTTTGTTTTCATTTCATATAATTAATGTAGTAAACTCCATCTGTCCGATACAAAAGAATCTTTCTAACCATTTAGTGAGGTTTTTATGACATTTTAAGATACTAGCGCTCCCTGTCGGTAACTTGAAATCGAATAGTTAACTCCAGGTGTAGATCAGGGACTAATGACAAATGGGAATTCAATGATAATGACTCCCGTTTTCAATGAAAGATAATTGCAAGACATACAGACGTGACCAGCTACGGTTATTACGTGCCAAACACGGGTATGAGATATAGAGTTAGTTAGCTGCATAAATTAGGGTTAGTAATTCAGTAGTTGTCATGTTATTTAAGTTGCTGAACGGTTTCTAAATTAAATTAAAAATTAGCATAGATCACTGATAGTTTTCACTCGAAATTAGCAACCAAGCTCGAACTGAAACAACAGTTTTTTTGTGCGTGAAAGTAGAAATGTTTTCTTCAGTATACTTTGTTCAATCAATTATGTGTGAATCAATTCAGAAACTGGAAAATATACGTGTTTGCTTGAAGCCTTCATTTTTCATTTAAATATGATGATCTGTTTAGTGTAACATGGATGGAGTATTTAGATATTTTCTGCAATGAAAATATAGTTGATGTACACTGATGTTTCAAGGAATAATTAATCACAAATATTTTACAGTATTTAGGTTGCTTCGAAATTGTTAAACAAATGAGGTTGAAATGGCATTAACTAAAAGAGTGATACGCAAGAGCTACACAATGAATTGTCTGCGCTGTGCCCACCACGGCTAGTGAAACCCGATTTTTAATGTCATAAGCCCTCAGACTTAGCAATGAGCGACTGAGGTATAAAAAAAAAAAAGAGAGAGAGAGAATAGTATTATTAGTTTTATCGCTAATGAACTGTTCGTAAAAACCGGTAACTCGTGAACCCGGTCGGAAGATGGTTGATTTGTTGTAAAAACTGTAAATGGATAAAGTGGCGTTTTTATATGATCTTTATATATATATATATATATATATATATATTAATAAATCAATATATATATAATGCTATGCAATATATTAATTGTTCGTAGGCGATTAAACTCAGCACTATAAAACAATAATGAACTTAATATAAACCAGAAACAATACAATAAAATTGAAACTCAAAATTATGCCTCCGACAACAAAGAATGATAACGGAGGCATAATTTTGAGCTTCGATTTTATTGAATTGTTTCTGGTTTACATATATATATAGTTAAACTTTCCCAAGACCTGATATCATCGCCCTTTTTATTGACACTACTGAAAATATCATCTAGAATTTCAAGAGAAAAACCACGACAAAAGAAAAATTTACCTGGTCCTTGAAGTCTATCTCCTGAAACTATAAAATAAAACAAGATTACAATTCGAGAAGCATGTGTAAAAACGGTTACTTATCTAAAACCAATTAAATTTACAAAAAAAAGAAGAAGAAGAAGGAATTTAGAGCCCAGACGAAACTTGTAAAATATTTTATAATCCATTTAAATCGTAAAATGATGAAATAGCAGTATTTAGTAGGAAATAACAACAAAGATAAATGTTTCCAACGTCTTAGAATGCACTGCAAACATTTGTTATATTCTTGTTCGATATTTAGTATTTGTGGTTGTACTGTTAGTGTCAGATCTGATGTATGTTTTAAGTTCTAGTTGACTTGTGAGTTTAGTGTCAGATCTGATGTACGTTTTAAGTTCTAGTTGACTTGTGAGTTTAGTGTCAGATCTGATGTACGTTTTAAGTTCTAGTTAATTTGTGAGTTTAGTGTCAGATCTGCTGTATGTTTTAAGTTCTAGTTGATTTGTGAGTTTAGTGTCAGATCTGATGTACGTTTTAAGTTCTAGTTAATTTGTGAGTTTAGTGTCAGATCTGCTGTATGTTTTAAGTTCTAGTTGACTTGTAAGTTTAGTGTCAGTTCTGATGTACGTTTTAAGTTCTAGTTGACTTTACATCAGATCTGACACTAAACTCACCGTTTTAAGTTCTAGTTGATTTGTGAGTTTAGTGTCAGATCTGATGTATGTTTTAAGTTCTAGTTGATTTGTGAGTTTAGTGTCAGATCTGATGTATGTTTTAAGTTCTAGTTGACTTGTGAGTTTAGTGTCAGATCTGATGTATGTTTTAAGTTCTAGTTGATTTGTGAGGTTAGTGTCTAGATTTATCTCTATACCATCTAGCAGATATGATTTATTTTCATCAGGTCTGATGTATGTTTCAAGTTCTAGTCGACTTGTGAGTATAGTGTCAGATTTCATGTACATTTCAACTTCTAGTTGTGAATTTAATTAGTATCTAATGCAATCTCTATACGTGCTAGCAGTTGTGATATTAGTGTCAGATGTGATGTCTATTTTAATTTCTAGTTGTAAGTCTAGTCTCTAGAATTACCTCTCTTCCATCTAGTAGTTGTCATGTTTATTAGTGTCAAAGTGAGTTAAGTGCTTGATGGAAAAGTTTCGGAAGCCAAAGCTGGAAGTAAATCAAACTTGTTTTGAGTGTGCCTTCCGAAAGCAGGTGGAAACTGCAGGAGAGAAGGAGGGGGGACACTCTTCATGCGATTTGTTTTACAAATATAGTGGAAATTTGGATCGATTTTAATACAATGGGAATCAAAATATTTTGGAGATTAGGAAAAAGAGCACAATTAAAATTAGTGTGAAAATAAGGAGTTTAATGAGAGTTCAGTATCTAATTTCCTTTTTTGGAACATCTAGCATGAGTATCATGAAAATTGAATATGTTATCTACTACTTCTTTAATGTGATTGCTGTATCATGTATAACTGTTCTATATTAGTGACAGGGGTGATGCTGTTTGTCCAGATGACATAACATTGTCGAAACGTCGTATATTTACAATAAAGTTGTTTTTTTCATTACCGAGTCAAACCGTCTCCAAACTGAGTATGATATAACATTGTCGAAACGTCGTACATTTACAATAAAGTTTTTTCATTACCGAGTCAAACCGTCTCCAAACTGAGTATGATATAACATTGTCGAAACGTCGTACATTTACAATAAAGTATTTTTCATTACCCAGTCAAGCCGTCTCCAAACTTTTATTTCTAAAAAGTGAGTTCCCCGTCATCAAAGACGTCTAATATTGAGGTGAAATTAATATTTTTTTTTTGTGTGTGTAAACAAATAGTACAGCTATTAAGAAGAAACTTTCAATACTTACCGCTAGAGATCTGCATTTCACATGAGCTTTTTCCGTTTTATTCAAGGTCTGAATTGAAGAAAAGTACTGTTTTTAGTATTTGAATCTTTTAACACGAACTAACCATAAACAAGATAGACGTTTTGACCATTTTAAGTAAGGACACTGAAAAATACTATATTAATGACGAAAACTCTAAAACATAAAAACAATGAGTTGACGACACTAACGTTTCGATATGCACAATAATTTATTTGGATAAGGTCAAAAGCAAAAACTAAAAGCTAAAACTCCATATACTCCACCGAAACATGTCGAAACGTTGGTGTCGTCAACTTAATATTTTTATTA
The DNA here is from genome assembly GCF_000517525.1 of Limulus polyphemus. Classification (NCBI taxonomy): domain Eukaryota; kingdom Metazoa; phylum Arthropoda; class Merostomata; order Xiphosura; family Limulidae; genus Limulus; species Limulus polyphemus. The sequence goes on from NW_013666434.1 coordinate 34,447, forward strand.
AAACTTTGCATAAAAACTGGAAGCCTAACATATTAGACACTGAATAATCTTTATTTATATAAATATAATATTACTGTCTGTTGTCTGTTGCATGTTCATGTAGCTACTTCGCAGGATGTAAATGGATCTTCACCAAAATTGCTATGGAGGCTCATTAGGTTCATGCGGGGATACATACAAATTTTCTGTTTTGCGTTTTGCGGTTTTTACGGGCGTTTTTTACCACTACTTTGCCCCTTGTAGATGGATCTTCACCAGATTTAATATAGAGGTTCACTGGCTCCATGGAGAGATACATGAAAACTTTCAGTTTCACATATTATGTTTTCCTGCTTTTATGGGCGTTTTTTAGAATTACATATAAGGAAAGCAAATATTTATGTCCTAAGATAACCTTTCATTAATCCTAAACTTACATAGCTTCCGTCCAGGGGACGGGTACTCCAGAAATATTACGGAGAACTGTACACTAACGTTTAGACAATAAGGAGTTGAAACAATATCAACAACCCACTACTCGTGTCCTTCTTATACACGCTGAGAGGTGATGGACTTGGACGTAAAAACTTTAAATTATAATACTTTAAAGTTTGCAAATTTAGAGACGTATATGAATTTGACTTACCTTGTCTTTCACGGCGTTATTTCATGGATAATGAAATATCTTGCTTCATTTACAGAAATAATAACAGTTCTGTGTTTGCACCCAATAAACATTTTGGTTTATTGTTCCAAATCGAATCACCGTGATAATCAACATCGAATAATGTAAAGCTTACCATTGTTGTGGTTAAGAATGAAATACAAAGTTAGTTATCAAAAACAACAAAGTAATAAGTACCCAGTTTATGGCAGTGTTGTTCGACTGTTCACCTTCATTGTTAAAAGGAACGGAATATCAATATTGTAGTTTGTGCACTACGTTAAAAAAAAATTAAAACGCATACTTTATATAAAAAATTAGAACAACACACCTTTTTCTATGAACATCATTCAAGAGAAAATTAGATTGCCATGAGATAATTTTGGGGTGATAAGCAAATAAGAAACACACATAAAGTTTTTGGATGAAAATCTTGTTTGATAAATTAAAAAAAAATATATATATCTTACCACCATGTCCAGGCCAATACGCTCAAAGTGCTCTAAGTATTTGTCGAGTTCTATATCTCCATTATCGAGGATCTGTATTCCAAATAAATATTAGATTAGTGATGCTAAAAATTAGTGTTGATTTGTTTATAATTCTCATTAAACGACTTAAAAATGTATATGGTTGAGTAGAAATTCCGAAAGTTGTCACTTGATGTATATATACGTATATATCACGTGTGTCAAGAGATCAGATGAAGATAACGTTATATTGATTTTAGAATTGTCTACATCTATTAAGGATATCAAAGTAAATAATACTATATACATTAAGCTGAAAGTACTAGCTCCTCTGTCTCATGCTAGATTGTAAAGTAGCTGCTTAAGTGGTTGGAGAATTAACAAGGAACAAAATTAAGCAAAGAAAGAACTTACCCATCCCAGCTTTCTTAACATGCAGAGGCTGATGCCTGATATATAGTCCTGTAACAAATTATAGCAAAGCGGTTAATACATTAAATATTTATGAAAAGGTGATAAATATATAAAAGATCAGTTGTATTTAACAGAGAAGGTCATTTATTTTTTAGGAGGGGGGGCGACAATATCCACAGTTAAGAAGACAGCCCTCAAACCAAACATACACACATGTGCTTATACTCTTCTTCTAAAGGGTTCAAATCCTATCCAATTATAATGTTATCTTCTTCTAAAGGGTTCAAATTCTATCCAATTGTAATGTTCTCTTCTTCTAAAGGGTTCAAATTCTATCCAATTGTAATGTTATCTTCTTCTAAAGGGTTTAAATCCTATCCAATTGTAATGTTATCTTCTTCTAAAGGGTTCAAATCCTATCCAATTGTAATGCTATCTTCTTCTAAAGGGTTCAAATCCTATCCAATTGTAATGTTATCTTCATCTAAAGGGTTCAAATCCTATCCAATTGTAATGTTATCTTCTTCTAAAGGGTTCAAATCCTATCCAATTGTAATGTTATCTTCTTCTAAAGGGTTCAAATCCTATTCAATTGTAATGTTATCTTCATCTAAAGGGTTCAAATCCTATCCAATTGTAATGTTATCTTCTTCTAAAGGGTTCAAATCCTATCCAATTGTAATGTTATCTTCTTCTAAAACCTTCTAACTTCACAGAATGGCTTGCCACTCTTAATAGCCTTTTAAAAATAAACGCTGCACGCAATTAATAGCTGTTGCAAAAAATGTAAGGCAAAAGATTTTTATAAATATAACTATAACGTAACCAGCTCAACCTGGTGAGGAAACTTCTGATTAGAGAAACAAATACAACTACGAATATATAGATAGATTAATTACTCGCTATAGTGGAAATTATTCGTTCCTAATTAATGTAAAGTTTTAAGCATATTCTCATTCTTCATCAGAATTACTAAGAAAAAAAGCGTTAGATTCAAGGTCAAAGATACTGGTTTGTTTCTTAAGAGACACACATACAGCTGATGCTCCTTAGAATCAGTGACAAGGCTGTTGGTAAAATGTTGATATTATCTCATTCATTATATACAAAATGTACTCACATCTACATGTGCATGTGGAGCCACCTGGTGTTCACAGCGCTGCCACACTTTGTTGTTGTTAACCTATACAAACAACAATATTCTTATGGACAAAAAGTAAAAAATATACGAAAATTGCTCTTAAATTAACTGTAAAACTCAAAAACGAAACTGTGAAAAAGTTTTTTCCAGATTTCGATTTTGTGACTCAAATTCCAAATCCGTTTTCACGAAGATATATTGGGTGTATCAGGTTACGAATTTTAAAATCAGTATTTGTGAAAAACGAGGTTATTAGGGTGACTAGTAACAGCATATAGTTTATGTAGTGTGTTACAAACAAAATCCAGCGAAAAGTTATTAGAGAAATATATTTAAAACATCAAACTTAAATGGTAGAGGTGAGTCTTTTTGTAGTTATGTTTCTCAGTAATCAGTCATCTGCCATTGAACTGTATTCCATTCTTCTCTCCAAACTTACGATCATAGAACTTGTCAACAAAAATTTATTCAAGCTTTTATTTGTTATGTAATAAAGCATACATAGATATATTTATATTAATAACGTGTAAAAAAAATAACGCTCATCCACTTGAAAAGCGTATTATTCTTTAAAGTGTGACATCTTGTGACACATTGTGCTTATATAACAACGAGAAGTGTTTTCGTTATTTTGTATATATCAATATCTATATGTATGCTTTCATGATGCCGAGGAACCCACCTGAAGTAAATGTATAGTTGAGATACTGATATGAGTATTGAAATCTCTTACTTGATACACAACATGTAACAACGCTTTGACCTGCTAAGATCATTACCAGGTCCATCTTCTTAACCTGATGATGATCTAAGTAGGCCGAAATGCTGTTACTTTGTTTGTGTTTGAAATAAAAGTTTTTGATACCCATACCAGCCGTTTCTACTATATAAATATGTCTATCGTTGCCATATCGTCTTTAAGCGACTTTAGAATATTCAGGAATCACGACATTTACTGATCCACATATTCATGATAAAATATTATCTCGAATACATTTATCTACTTATTTAAAACAATTCGTAATTGAAATTTTGAATGTATAATTTTTTTCAGCAAACGTAGTATAGTTGCTAATTGTAAACTAAGTCACCATATTAGCTCAGCTTTATTTTACGAGCGTTTCGACATCACTGTCTTACCTCTGGCAAGTCTAAGGGTGTCTTCAGCGGCTCACATAAACCCCAAGTTTCGTTTAAAAAGGTCGGTCCCTGAAAATTTCAGTTAAATGTTTATTACATCTTCACAAATTCAATACAACCTTTTTCAAAAAGATCCTTAATAGCCCTCTAAAATATCAAATAAATCTTTAAGCAGTAAGGGCGTAGCAAGTAAACTTTAGATGTGTGTTCATAATCAGAATAAGTACATATCAGTTTATACGTAATATCTCTTGAAATAGTCATAAGGATATAGACTGATAGACAGATATTCTTTGAAGAAACATTTCTTCTGTTGCCACATTTACGTTACGAATATACTTAGGGAATGGCCTACTGTTTCATGGCAATACTTTATAGGAAATATTACCATATAATAATGGCGAGTATGATAATGGCAGTTTTAGGAGTAGCATAGTTTCATTATTTGAATTTTGAGGTAGTATTATAATAATCTGTCCTTGCTCTGTTAGACTTTTGTTCAATGTCAATTTTTATGTTTATCTGAAATATGATTCAGTTGGTTTCACTGAATTTAAATTTACAGCTTTTGTTTCAAGGTTTTGAAAATTTATTGCTAATTAGTTTCGAAATAGATTCCGTTGAACTAGTAAATTTTGAATGTTAACTCTATGTCTGAATATGAAACGAAAGTAACTTTCATAATCGCTTTTGTTGTTTACAGAGAAAGTAGGGTAACCTTTGTTTTTTGTGCAAATTTATTTTGCTTTTTTTTTTGTTCGATTTTTGAAATGTGTCGGTGTTTTGTTGATTCTTCCTCATGACGATACATTATCTCAAAACTAAACATAAAGGCAGAAAAAGTTTAAAAAAATATTATAGTCTACATGTCGAACACGCATACCTTTTTTTTTTACAGAAATATTCACCGTAATTTGAACAACTCGGTTGACAATTTTGATTAGTTTAACATTTTACGACATACATATATCAGGGGCATTTTATTTCAAACCCTATAGCTGTCACTTGGAACCATAACGATGGTGGCATTAGTAACAAGTAAGTGGGTTAAAAACAACATTTTTGTGTATGAACATATGAGCCGAAGTTTGGAGTATCTGGGTTTCGTCTTTATATTCGGTGTCCCTTTGAAATGAATAGATACTATACGTTTGGAGTATCTGGTTTTGTCTTTATATTCAGTGTCCCTTTGAAGAGACTAGATACTATAAGTTTGGAGTATCTGGGTTTTGTCTTTATATTCAGTGTCCCTTTGAAATGACTAGATACTATACGTTTGGAGTATCTGGGTTTGTCTTTATATTCAGGGTCCCTTTGAAGTGACTAGATACTATAATATACTTTTGACAGACATGGGTATACGTCATTTCCTCTGAATGCTTAAAGCATACTCACCTGAATCATTTTAATCGGAGCAATAACTTTCCTTTTTAGTCATTTCATTTGAGTCTTTTTTTATAAAAAGCTGAATTGTTCTTCAACGACGATTAGATGTTATTATTCACTAACTATCCATAATTTACGGACTCATAACAGCCAAAAAATAGTCACTAAAAAATTAATGACTTTGATATTCCATTTTTTTTCAATAAAGTAGACTTATGGATGAATACAAAAGTCCAGTCTAACATGGATGCCTGCTGTGTGAAAAGCCACATAGCACTGATGTTAATCCATATTAAAACAAAGTTCCAGAAGTTCATTTCCTGGATTATTGGTTTATAAATGTAACTAGATTTATCTCAGAACGTTGTACAGTACATTATAATATCCAGACGCAGCTGTGTGTGTGTGTATATATATAAGTTTTTTCTACACTCTTCAATAACAACTTTATGCCTTACGTAGTGAATTTCCAGCTTAAGTTTTCTGTTGAATCTTCTAACTTTAAACTCGCTCCAACCGTTCAGTACAACTTTGCTTCCACTGGTTTGTTTATGTAGATCTTTATTTTTTTTTAATTTTTCTCGAAAAAATCCGAGATATGAGACCAAATGTTATACTGTAATCGTTATGTTCCTGAGCTACAATCGCTTATTTCGTGAGTAAAAACTGGTATCTCTCATAAATAAAAAAGTTATGTTTGTGTGTTTGTTGTTAAGCACAAAGCTACACAATGGGCTATCTGTGCTGTGTCCACCACGAGCATCAAAACCAAGTTTTTAGCGTTGTAAGCCATCGGACTTAATTCTAAGCCACTGGTGGGGGGAGGGGGAGGGTATGTTCTTTCTATAACGACGTGGTTTCAAGTGTAATTTCTTCATCGGCAAAGCACGCGTAAAGTTGTTAGACTATGGGCACAGCCGGAGGTTAAAGACCCCGGAACAGGGCGATTCATCTTTACAAACATTCAACCATGACGAATAGACAACATAAGTATAGACACAAGCGCGTAGAACATAAGAAAAGGCTTCGGGTATCACCGTACTATTATACTTAAGCTAGATTAACTTGCTAAATTATTTGGCACTATTGTAGTTATTGAGGTTTAATTCACTTAGTCTATCTGCTTTGAAGCTTCTTTAAGGTTGTATGTTTGTCCGTAACAATTATTATACAGATAAATGTTCTTTGTTTACAGTTGTTTCTGTATGTATATATATATATATATATATCCACACACATCTATATATCTATATATATATATATATATATAGAGAGAGAGAGAGATCGTTTATTAATAACAAAAAGAAGAGCATGTTGGTTGATATATATATAATAATATATAATATATATATAATTATATATGTATAAACACATAAACATCTATCTATGTATCTATATATCACAACTGATACTAAAACGGTATATATGCATTGCTGAGTGTTTTATGACAAAATATTCTAAAACCAAAACTTCCAACAACTTGATACCATAAAGAAATGTGTATATATCTATACAACGTTGAACAAAATATTAAAAACAAGCCTTGTGGCTTAAGTTTAAAATTCGAGGCTCAATCCTTTCGGTGGGCACAGCGCAGACAGCCCATTCATTGTTCAACTTTGCACTCAAACAAATAAATAAGTGTTAACAATAAAAAGACATGCTATGTTATTCATAAAATCAAATCATAACTGGTACTAAAACGGGGTACATGCTTGTAGAAAGTTTTATGAGTAAACATTCTAAACCCAAAACGTTCAACAACTTGGTACCATAAAGAAATATTAAATACGAATGACACACTTCTTTAGTTTGATTTTTATATTTATTAACTAACTCTTCAACACGGAATGGACAATAAAACTTCCACGATAATAAATAGTTTCGATTTTAGTTTTTTTTTCAACTAAGATAAATATCTTGTTCATTTGATATAAACGACTGTATAGTATCAAATATGTTTTATACATTTTTCTATATCTATTAAAGGACCACTACGCCTACCATTTGTTTTATATCTAAAAGAGTTTCGTTGCTTCCGTTTGTAGGAGCCGCCAACGTTTCGGAGAAAGCCTGTAAGAACACTGCAAACATTGCTGCTACAATAACAGAAGAATCCATTGTTGTGATGATGGTACCAGTGAGTTAGACTTGGAGCGGTGGTTACTGACTACTAGCACCTCAGAAAACGAACTTGAACTGGATGTTTCGCTGAACACGAAGGTTCAAGTTCTTGAGGGTGGCCGCGACTTTTCAGACGTTACCTTTCAAACTTGAGTTGTTCTGTAAAATTTGTTAAACCTTCTCGAGTCGGAATGCAGTCAAGCGAAAACAAACTGAACCGGTTGGTTTACAGCCCGAAGCGAATACGTAAACTGGTTGGAAATATCTCAACGACCCCTCGTCTCCCCTCATATCCGTGTCATTATACGCCACTTTCTTGTCCTCCACATGCCGACATGTTTTATTGACGTGATTAGAGAGTAGCAACTGAAACGAAAGACTTCGTGTCCCCCGGACATGCAATGCTAAAATCCGGGGTTCGATTCCTCACGATAGAAATAGCTCATTAAGTAGCTTCGTGCTAAAACAAAAACAATGAAAGATGTACGTATCATTGAAGGATAAACAACATACCAACATTATTTATAGAAGTATCTAGTACCATGTGCTCAATAAATATTTTCTATAAATTTAAAGCTATATTTATTAAGATAGTGATTGTTGATCATTGTTGAAATTAATGTTAGTTAACTAACTACTTGCATAGTTTGGAGTCCCTGGTCTTTATAAGAATTTTGATATGCAATGTTTTTATTATTATTGTTATATTTTATTGTATTAGTTTGTTACTTCTATAGCTATAAAAACTATATATATATATATATTATTTTTCTCATTGAAGGCAATGTTTTCCTTGAGAATTTGTAACACGTTTCATAGGTAACATATTGTCATTGTAAATTAATATGTAGTAGAGCTAAAGCAAGATAGTTATGATTTCGAATATCATTGAACCGCTTAAAATTTTGATGAATTTGTCACAAGGATTTGATTAAAAAATCAGCGCCCCCATGTAACTATTAACAGCAAAGAATGAACATATTTTGATGTGTTTACGATAACATCCTGAGAGCCCAGGCACTAACCAAAGTTTATTTAAATACTATAGATTCAGTGATCTATAAGACTAAGTTAAACAGACGAAGTTGAAAAGCTAATAGCCAAACTTAATAGCGGCAGCTGTTGCTTTCTTCAGTGCCGTTGAAAAAGAAAAAAAGATAGGAGAACAGCTGCCGCGGAGTCATCAAGTTCCAAGTTATTAAACTATGTGTTTCTAACCTAGTTTTAATGATCAATGTATACACACATTTTAACTAATTTTTCAACGTGATTTGTGTTGTAAATTTATTTGTACAATATAAATTATGTCGTCTTTGAGGAGGTTTTCATGTAGATTAATAGGGCTTTAGTCGTCAAGAAGGCAGCTTTACGATTGCGGTACATCCATAAAGTTTTCTCTAGGCTCTCCGAAAAACGCTCAAGATCTGAGGTTCGTTCTGAGTTTCAGCTTGAGTTCGTATGTCTGATGACACCATTTTAAGCATTACCCTGCACTGTAAAACATTTTAAGAGTGAATTAAGTACGTATATTTCATCCATGTTTTTATGACAAACTGAATTGAGCCGGTACGTAAATGAAATTTGAAACTAAAGTATCAAAGTATTTATATTGGCTGAACTGTAGAATGTAAATAAGAATTAAAATAAAATAAAATACAAATATCCAAAATATAATCGATTTCGTATTAAAATGAAGGTTTAGTAACTTGACACTAAACGGTTATATCGTTATGTATGTTATACTTTACGCCAAGAGTGGCTTAGTGGCTGTAGTGTATGGCTGCTGATCGGAAGGCTCGGAACACGATGCCCCTGAACACATTCCGTTATTTCAGCTATGGGTGTGTTATAAAACGTCGCAGTCAATCCCTTTATTCGCTTCTAGGATCTGGATAAAGTTCTTATGGAAGCGAATGCTGTTGTCTTCATTTTGGTCTTTAGTTCAAAAGTCGATTCGACTATACCTGAACTCTAAGGGTCTTTGACCTGGCCGTCTAGCCCACGTGCAAGTGTATAAGGTATGTATTAAGTTATCTATACGTATCTCTTTAAAAAAGTGCTAAAACAACTGAAACTTGTTTGTGTTGTAAAGTTAACAGTTGTATATGATAAAGCCACACAAATCTCCGTTCTGAACCTGGTAAAATTCAAAACATTAAAGACCGAAAAACTGGTGCAGCACCGAATTGCGTCTTATGATATACAAAGATTTCCACTTCAAGTGAACTCCAAGACTTCTAAAACATGAAAGCTTCAGCAACAAAACCAGAAGTTCGCAGTGGCAGCACGAATTATTAAGTTAAAATAAAACTGAAAATCCCATTTGTTGTTTCTATTTTAAGCCACATATGCATTAAATAACTTGTCAGAATTTTGACTAGTTTAGTGTTAAAATTTTTACTACGTTTTATATAATATGTTATACACATATATGCACATGTTCATCCACGTGTTAAAGGCTAGGCTTAAGTAATTGGTGACTTTTACAACACTTGATAAGTTCCCCTTGACTTTTCTAAATGTGTATCTTGTACGTTTGACTCTTTTAATGACTATTTGTCATATTAAACACCTGAATTGGAAGAATGTGTTTTTCAGTGAGATGTTTCCTTTGTGGTGGGCAGTGTTTAGAACCAAAATATTTTAATATCTAAAATTAAGCGAACATGCCCACACCATATTCACGATTAAAACACATCCTTAAATTAAATTATTAAAAACACGATTCTTGTTCTATAGGTCGTTCCCCGGTGGGAAAGCGGTAAGTTTACGGACTTACCACGCTAAAATCTGGGGTTCGATTCCTCGCGATGGACACAGCAAATAGCCCAATGTGGCTTTTATCTAAAACAACCAACCAATTTATAAGTTATTTTAAAGATATGAGGAGCCTTTGCGTTAATTAACTTAATATAGGATGCATGAAATATTTGTCATTGGTAATTTTATGGTTTTACGAAACAATGCTACTGGGGTGAGATGCAGCCTCAGGTTAAATAGCGGTTGAGGTTTGCTACAAAAATAAAGTTAGGAATCAAATATTACTAGGCCTAACAGTATTATTTGGAAATATGAGTCACTTAGTCCAACCATTTTATCAAGTTTGTTAATGTATAAAGAGAATCTCCACCCCAACCATCTTCTAAAACTCGATTTCCATGTGTGCAGTTTTTCTAGACCGCCTTCACCATCAAAATAATCAATTTTTTAGTTTGTGAAGCATCATTTAAATTTGCTCATATCTCGATAAAACGCTCCAGATGTCAAGTTTTGATTTCACGAACACACAGTATTTGGAAGTCTGATGAAGTAGAGATTTTTTTCCGCGAAATATGTCTTCTGTTGCTATAGTTTTTCTAGACCGCCTTCACCATCAAAATAATCAATTTTTTAGTTTGTGAAGCATCATTTAAATTTGCTCATATCTCGATAAAACGCTCCAGATGTCAAGTTTTGATTTCACGAACACACAGTATTTGGAAGTCTGATGAAGTAGAGATTTTTTTCCGCGAAATATGTCTTCTGTTGCTATAGTTATCATTGTATCTTTGAAATCAATTCTTGTCGTTACACTGATGACCACTGAATAGTAGAAAAAGAATTGTGGGTATAGTACAGAATGCGAGAGTTCAGATTAGGTTGATGTCAATGTTAGTTGTATAATAAACCTTAACCTTCATACCAGAAATGAAACATTCTCTACGACAGCAGTTATTTTACCATAAACAACCCATTCGATGTTAAGCAGAAAATTCACTTCCACGTTCATGTATCTATTATCATAAGTGTTTTTAAACGTAAATATTACGTAAGATAAGTTATATAATTATTGTTTGTTTGTTTGTTTTAGCGCAAAGCTATGCAATGAACTACGGCCCCCAGTGGCACAGTGGTATGCCTGTGGACTTACAGTGCTAGAATTCTGGTTTCGATACCCATGGTGAACAGAGCACAGATAGCCCATTGTGTAGGTTTATGCTTAACTTCAAACAAACAATGAACTACGTGCGCTATATCAGCCGCGGGGATAGAACCACAAATTCTAGAGCCATAAAGACCTCAAGTAACTTCTTATATAATAAAATAAAATTAATAACTTGAAAGCTATGATTATCATAATTATCACGGCTATTATTAATTATATGAGGTATTTACTTTTGTTTTATTGTGTGGTTTTTATAGCAAAGCCGCATGGGACTATCTGCTGTGTCTACCAAGGAGAATCGAGCTTCCGATTTTAGGGTTGTAAATCCGTATACTTACCGCTGTCCCTCCAGGGAACTTGTGTAAATCCACAACAAAACAAACATGATTGAGGGAAAAAATTACATACTCAGATTTTGAAAAGAAAGTCCCATACGATCCTTGTTATTTATATTAAAATGTTTCTCAACTCAGTTTTGTTTGTTTGTAATTATCCACAAAGCTACACAATGGTCTATCTGTGCTCTGTCCACCACGGGTATCGAAACACAGATTCTAGCGTTATAAGTCCACAGACATACTCAGTTTTAAAACATTAGTTTTCCTGATAGTTTTAACGTATGTTACTTATCTAAGATGTTTCAATGGAATTAACGTTTAGAAAACAGCCTGGGATAAAGAAATATGCAGCTCAGTAACCATAGTGATTCACGACAGGCGAGAACGTTGAATTGTTATTATTAGTTAACATTTTACAAGGTAGATCCGAAAATTGCAAGGTGGGATATTTTTTTTTTTCACTTGATTTTCTGCATGGAAACTCACAAGGTACTATAACATTAAGAATTTTATTTCAAAGATGATCCTTGCGAGTTAATTTTTGGTGCCAATTCCTCATTATGACTTTAAATATTTTTCTTGTTCTTACAATTGGTTGAAAGATAAAATCCTAAGTAGGTTTAGTAATTATGTTATTAAGAAAACGTAAACGTAACCTCTTTCTTATAAAACAAACTCTGGAATGTACGCCACAAATAAAACAAAATAGGGATTTCAATATACGTTAATGAGCCCTCCAGTGGCACAGCGGTATGTCTGCGGACTTATAATGCTAGAATTCGGGTTTCGATACCCATGACGGGCAGAACACAGATAGCCCATTGTGTAGCTTTGTGCTTAATTAAAAACAATCGTTCTTATGAAACAAACTTTGAAATGTACGGCAAAAATAAAACAAAATGGGTATTTCAATAAACGTAACCTCATTCTTATGAAACAAACTCTGAAATGTACGGCACAGATAAAACAAAATGGGGATTTCAATAAACGTAACCTCATTCTTTTGAAACAAACTCTGAAATGTACGGCACAAATAAAACAAAATGGGGATTTCAATAAACGTAACCTCATTCTTATGAAACAAACTCTGAAGTGTACGGCACAAATAAAACAAAATGGGGATTTCAAAGTTGCTGGTTCAACAGAAACCACTTCTAGACGCATTAACTCTTTGTTCTTGTGATCTGATTCCAGTGTAAAACCCTTCGTAGTGGAAATGGAGAGAGGGCGTTACCAAAAAAGGCTGTAATATCGTCCAAAGAGACAGACATAGTGGTAAGCTGGAGTAATCCTGGTAGGAAATTTAAGAGCTAGCACTTTGCCACACCCTTTAAATTAGGGTTATCGATTAGCTTTTAACTTACAATAGAGAAGAATAACGACGATAAACAATACACGCAGGTTTCAGTACATGAGGGGAACAAAGAACGCTTTAATCCAAACATTTGGTACCTCTTCTATAGACATCACGGCAGTAACATGTTTTCTTGGAATTGTATAATCACGATGGGCGTTTTTATACAATAAAGCTATCTTAATGAGTTATCCTGCTGGATGACAGTTTCTGAATTAACAGATTAACCAGTTCTAAATTTATGTAAATTATGTGCCTGATTTCTGAAGGTAATATTAACTTATAATCTGACTAGGCACATCTTAGTTAATATTTCTATTTTAAAACGCGTACATTTTGGAAATGATTAACATTTTTCAACCATATTTATGTGCAATACTAAAATGTAAGCATTTATTATAATGTTGAACATGTTGGTGGGGCTTTAGAAGTATATAAACGAGACCCAAAAATCGGTAGATGATGTTTTCTTTGCACTACATGTTCTATATGTTTGCTAAGAAAACTAACACGTAACCAAAGCTGTGAATTGGTTTCCTTTGTATTTTACAAGTTATTGGTGAGATTTGTTTTTCTACAACCTATGAGTTTTCCTATCTATCAGATGACTCACACACATGTATATACATTTGCATTTACCTGCATGTTTACAGATAGGTACACACCTACAGTATATTTTTTAAAAGTAATGGGACAATACATCTTCAGCTAATAATGGGTCTGTTCCCATATAAAGTGTATGTGAAGCCTAGATCGAATTGCTGAGTGTCTTATAATAAAAATGTTCTATTATGTGTATGTGTTATCATCCATCGCCCACAATTGGCTAGATCAACTACTATAATTTTTGGTTTGCTTACTGAAAACCGTCCATCGGTGTATATTGGCTATTTTGTTTTAGAAATGTTGCCCCTAAAAAAAGTTATTAAAAGCACCTGAAATAGGGCAACTTTTCACTTTTTTTATATTTTTTGACTTACCCAGAGCTGGCTGTCTCGATTACCGTATATTGTTATATGAGTAGTGAAAGTTGTCCGACGATGTACAATAGCTATCTTTCTTTTAGGATTTTTGTCAGAAAAGAGGGATAAGAGCGGCCCTTAAATACGACGCATTTCACTTTTCTATAGACTTTTGGCTTCCACCACCCAGAGTAGACTGGAAACTGTCCGACTGCGAACATGGGCTATTTTGTTTTAGGATTTTTGCTAGAGAAGGAGGATAAAAACACACTTCCACTTTTTTATATACTTTCGGGCCTTAATTTAAAGACACGAATTCTTAGTCAATAAAAGGAGTCAATTATTACCTTCCACAAAGCAGGATATGCAAGTAGCATCTATTAGGTCCTTAGTTATTTAATAACAAAAGAAAGAAGGAGTCATTGTTTACTGTTTGGAATTAAGCACAAACCTACACTTTGTTTTGTGTAAAATTGAAAACGTTTTATGGAATAAAACTGCACATGTGGCATTAAATCCATCATAAAAGATGCTAACGAAAGCTCAAGACTAGAAGCCAGCTTAACCACTATACAGAGGGTATTTAATTTTGCTGAATTTTAAGGGTGTGGGAAGTGCAGCACATAAACCACTCAATATAGCTGTAGGTTCGAGGTATCTATCTTCCTTTGTTCCTTGAGAGTAGAAACTTGAGAAAATAAAAATGGAATACCTTCAGGTAGAAACAAAATTAAAAATGGAATACCTTCAGGTAGAAACAAAAATAAAAATGGAATGCCTTCAGATGGAACACTTTCAGTTAGAAACAAAAATAAAAATGGAATGCCTTCAGATGGAACACTTTCAGTTAGAAACAAATATAAAAATGGAATACCTTCAGATGGAACACTTTCAGGTAGAAACAAATATAAAAATGGAATGCCTTCAGATGGAACACCTTCAGGTTAAAACAACAGTTTTGCTATTAATTATTCGTTTCGGTAGATAGAAACCTGGTTAACGCTTTGGACGTTACATGACAGTTGTTCCAATAACGAAGAATTGTCGGTATGTTTTAATTAGTTTGGACTTAGTCTATTGTTAATAACGAAAGAAGTCATGAATGTGACTGCTTTGATTCTTATATAAAATTATATAAGGAAAACTATATCTCAATATGACACACACACACATATATATAATGTATCATGCCATACCACGTAGTTTGTCAGCAATATAAGCAAAATCCCTAATCTGACTAGCCTCGTAGCTTCACCTAAGGAAAAGAATAGACATTCCTTGCAATTTCTCTACACTCGAGGCTACTTTGTAAAAGAGGTGGTCGTCTTTTCTATGAATTATGCACCAGATGTCGTGACAAAGGTTAGCAATAAAGTCAATTTTGATTAAAACCTAAACTAAGCCTACTTTCTCTATTAAACTTAAGTCCTTGCAGCTAAATATGATTCATTTCGTCTTAAAATGTGCTGCACCAATAATATGGTGTGTGTGTGTGTATATATATATATAATTGTTATACTGATGTTATATAATATGGACGAAAATAATCACTACGTTTTTCAGAAGGCTACAGTAATGTCTATTTTAAAATGTGTTTTTACATAACCAAAAAAAAACTTTCTTACTACATTTTCTGTACACACAGTTAACGTCCTTTATTACTTTTGAGCGAAATAATTTTGCTACAAAATGTATCCGCTAAGAAACAAAACGATTCATTATAAAAATGACCCTTGTTTTAATGTAATGATTGAAAAATTATTCATTAGCATTTTGTTCCAAAATATATAATTCTGAAGATGCGTTAGGATCTTCACGGTAATAAAACTCAGATACCAAAAGCTGTTCCAAAGTTAAAAGTGAACTACTGCTTGTACTACTATTACATTTTCCTGGAAGAGCTTCCAGGTTTATGAAATGATGACAACTAACTCAAAAATAAAAATTAAATTCGAGGCTTTGCCTTGTTGAAGTAAAGGATAATCTGGAACTAAATCAATTCCACTTAAGTGATTTCTGTAGAAACCAACGAATACATCATTAAGAATATACATAAAAATAGTTTGAAAAAATATATATATTAGCGCCTAGCGGATATACTCTAGAAAGATTCTGTAGAAGTGGAGGGCCGAGTTTAAATTTATCGCTGTTTCGCTCAGTTATATCCAAAGCTGTTGAATCAGTTCCGATTAGGCTGAAAATGACAGTTCTAAGTTCTTCAAAAAGAACCACATCCGTCTTAGAATCGTTCAGTATTAATTTAGGCACAATTTGCTTTTGTCACGATATTTTTGTCTTTAAGAATTAATAAATAATCGTTTGATAAAAGTTGTTTTTCAATACTGAAATATTAAAGATGACAACTATTTGATTGCACTGAGAGCAACCATGAACCAATCAGAATGAAATATGGTTATTTTATTTGTTTATTTATTTATTTTAGAGCAAAGCTGCATTGGGCTACCTGCTGTGTCCCCCGGGGGAATCAAACCCCGGATTTAAGCGTTGTTAGTCCGTAGACATACCGCTGTCCCACCGGGAAACAAAATGATTATGAGACTGCAAAAATAAAATTGGCGTTAAATATTAAAACGTTAAATATGTCTCATTTCTTTGCTTTGTTTTATACCAGAGGTCGCTATTTTCCTTTGTACTTAAAAGTCCAACCGTTTTACTATAAGTAACCCTCTGGAATCGAGTAAAGCTTTGTGAGGATTATCGTGTAAACATATTTGAAAGATAGTTGAGAAAGAAATAGTGTAAACAAAATGTAGGGAAAAAATCCTTGACTTTTTTAAGAAAAAATATTTGTATTTAATTTGAGGTCAGGTCTTCTTCATTTTCCTGCTCCTCCGCTAGAATACGATTTGGTCACATATACAATATCTTATAAACATCTTATAATAGTTTCTCTACATGACAACACATATTGAAAATATATAAACATTGTTATCACACTATTTAAATACAAAGAAAAAGAAACATGAATTGAAAATTAAATTTGTATAAGTTGACCAGATCGCGAAACGTAAGTAATGCTTAATAAATGGAGCAAGTAAAACATCTTAACACCATCTGGAGCACCGAGGTTTCTCTTTATTCATGATTCCAAGGGATAAACACTTGACATTGTAAACTGTTCTTCTCCTTTTAACGGTGACGTTAGGCAAAGAAAGCTGATGTACAGGCTTAGTCTGGTGGCTCTCATCACACACAGACGATTATCAGAGCGAGAACTACAGGGTTGTTCTTCTTCAAACATGGTTCTTGAGGATTTGCAAAAGTCATTTGAGACATAAAATTAAGTGATTAGCGAAGCAACCCGCATCATTTGAGGCTAGTGATTGGCCAGGTAAAACATCACTTCCACTGTCGCCCTGTGGTTGGTATGCTAACTGTGGAATGCTGTACCATAATCTTCATAGAACGTCAAGTAAGGGTTGTAGCTATCAGGCACGTACGTCTGTAACAGAGCAAAAATCTACTGTCAGTGTCTATTTCAGTTTTAAATATCACACAGAACGATACTATGGTTTTGAATAATAAATGTAGTTTGATTGCAATTAGAGTAACAACAGTAACGAGCATGCTCTGTATAATTACGCATTCTCTTCGTTGTTAAAATTTATCTTACATGTTTACATTACCTAGAAACAAAGATAGGTATATAAATTAGGTCACGAGTCAGTAGATTGTTTGGAGATAAACAAAACTAGTCTAAATCTCAGGCGAAATTGACAGATCCAGTTCAAAAGAGTTTCGAACTAAATTCATCCTCTTTCTCTAGCTATAAACAACGTTCTGTAAGCTATACATAGTTTGCTTAATACGATACTGGCAATATTGACACGTAGTACGCATTAGAACAACTACACATTAATTGTGAAGTGCACGCCTTATGAGTGACGTAAGACACTAAGAGGTAAACGGTGATTACTGGGTGAGAGATCGCCTTGATCATCTGAGAAACACGGTGTTATATGATTCAAAAACCGGTGAGAAACACAGTGTTATATGATTCAAAAACCGACATTTTAGAATAAAGTTACATTTCACTGTTGTGATTTTTTCATCACAGAAAACATCTAGAGAAACTGGTACGAATTAACAATTTAAAAATAAAAACATCAGATGTACATGAAGAATCATGCCAGAGAAACTGTAAAAAGTTGGGTTGTTGTAAACCACAGAACGGTTATTGCCATATTTTTCTTTCACGTACGTGTCAATAAGATTTCAAAGACCGCAGTTTAAGAACTCCTAAAATGGAATGGTTTTCGTCTAAAAACATGTAAATAATAATATATTTAATAATGCAACGAAGACTTAAAAGCTATTGTAACGCAGGTAAGGCACAGATTAAAAATATAGTCAAGATTAAATAGTAGCTCATTCAAACTTTAATATGAAGTGCGAAACGATAGATAAATAGTTCAATACACACTGTTAACAATAACAAATGCAAACTGAAAGTTAAACAACATAAAGACACAGATGGTAACATAGCAAATTCGTTTCGATGGCAGCACTGTTCAACTGTCCAGTGTCCTGTAGCCACAAGCCACACACGCGCCGATTCGCACCGCTGGCGAATACGGTGCACCTGTGTACCGTTCCACGAGTCAATGCTTTTGAAAAGCTCGATAACACAGTGTTAAACTCAACCCATCAGCCTGTAAATTAGCGGCATGAATGAATAATGTTAACTAATAATAGATTTTATATTGTGCAGACAGGTGCAGGAGAGATTATGATAGAGTATAGCGGCTACAGAAACATTAAACTACGCCACAAGTCAAAGCCACATCAGCGACATATTAGGGCGATACTTAAAAAAAAACATACATTTAATTCATACAAATTTAAATAAGACATTATGTTTAAAAAAAAGGGGAATATGAATAAAACTAAACAGTTTTGGATCTGTGACCGCGTAAGAGATGATCGTATAGATCATAAAGAGGACTAAAATCAAATAAAACTAAACATTAAGAAACTTATCGTGACAACATGCTTTTCTATATCACATAATTATTTCAACCTACATTTTCTAACGTGATCCAACGCTGACTGGCATCATTTTCTTTGTTCACAGCCTCCACTTCCGCAGCGTCCAGTAGGTCATCTAAACTCTGAAGAGGGTCTAGCGAAGAAGACTGGACAGTTTCCGCCTCTTCTAGCATCTCTTGGAGTGCCGCAATGTATTCAATAGCGCGATGTAACGTCTTTACTTTTGACAGTCTCTTATTCTTATTCTCTACAGGTACGCACTTACGGAGACGAGCAAAAGCGTTATTCACAGCCTCAACACGCCGCCGTTCCCTTGCATTCCTCTTGGCCACTAAGTGCGGTGGCTTCTCTCGGTGAGGGATGTGTTTGTAGGCAGACTTACTCCCATTCTTTCTGCAAGTTTTCTTTTTAGAATTCTGCTGTTGTTTGGAGCTCGACGATACAGTCTGACGAGGGGACCGGCATTTGCCTAGCTGAGACGGTAAGGATGTATTCTGAACACCACTAAACCGGTCCATTCTAAGAGGAAAGTCCCAAACTTGCGGCGGTGAGTTGGGCAGCAGTGCCGAACTATACTGACAGGCAGGTAAGTCGCAAATAGGGATGATTCCTTGTTCCATGGCCTTGGTCTGATGGAAACTACGAAACTAATCGGCAGTCTTAGGAAACGTGGCTTTTGTAAGTAAATAATAAACAAAGTTTGTATGATTTTTGTTTTCTATTTTATCTTTTCTGTGAGTTATTTTTTATACAATGGCATATCATGGTCGCGCCTCGTTTATGCTCTGTTGGTGCTAACAGCAAAAGTTCTTCAGAGTATGTTCAAAAAGCGATGCACGTGAACCTAGTAAGATCTCGGCAAGACGCCCAACTGAACAAGAACAATTTCTACTCTAGCACCTGGTGGGGCCTGACATTTTATGCAGGCGCCGTAGTCCTGTTTACCTGTCCACCTCTTTATCATTTTCGTGGCTTATTCTAATAGTCAATCTCTGCACAGCGGGCGTGCCGTCGCGCGCGGCACGTGCGGAGCATGTCACGCTTGACCAATCACAGGCCTGATACATTACGTGCATCATTAATTCGTTGACGGCGGTGGCGAACCGAGATTGTTACCTCGTGCAGTGCACGTGCCTTTTACACCGCACTTACAATCAATGGCGTAATGAGATAATAATGTCAAAAGCGCCACGCATCGGTAGAGCCTTCAGGTCGCTACAGAAACAGAACAGCGAATTTCAATAGGCAAATAATGCAATGTCCAACTAAAGGCAAGAAAGTAAATCACATGTAAAAATCAGAAAGTTACGTAACAATGAAGCGGCCATTATCCTTAACTTCGAAACGTAGCTGATCAACAGCGTTTCGCTTTTGAAGTTCATCAGGAAAAATATCTTCTATTGGATCATTTTAAAAAATATATACAACAAATTCAAATGATACTGGTTTGCACGAAACGTTTATATTAGTGAACAAAATATTGACAATAAAATCTTTTTTTTTATCTGTTTCAATATCATTAACGTCCTTCTAACTTGTCAAATAATCGTTATAGTTTTCCTTGAAATCAATTAAATATTGAACAGTATATTGTACTTTGTTAGTGTATTACATCGGGTTATTTGTAATTGTATTAACATTTGTGTCCTTTATTTTAATATTTGTAATCGCAAAAGTTATAGGGTTTTTTTTAAAGAAGTGTATTCGCTAGTTTAATTATGTTTTCCTGAAGCTCTATATACAATTCAATAGTTCTTAAACTAGTGGAACACAATGATTTGTTCTCCATTATCCAACGGTTATTCGCGAGCACTTTAAATAAGTACAATTAAGGCTCTTTTTTTTTAAGGGTTTAACCAGCAGATTAAAGGTCACCAACGAACAAAATATCTGTAAATTTTAACTAAGTTCGTTTTATTTCTTAACATATACATAACTTTCCTAGAAAGTGATTTAGTTTTTCATTATTCGATGCCTAATACTCACACTGACATACCGATAAATGTTTTGTAAGTCAGAAAAACGACGGATGGAAGAGCGGAGTTTTAACCACTCTACAAGTAACAAAAACGTTATCTTCCCATCGTGCTAACAAATCACAGAGTCATGTGATAAAAGCTCTGCTTTTAACTCTCGTCTAGACCATATATTTTCTTAAAATAAATTTACAAACGGCTTGCATATATGTGTGCTATCTGTATCTAGTCGTGCGCGTATCGATAAGCAGTTTTTCAAAACCTATGTAACACCCCGGGATTTCTTGTGCAGCTGGCCGTCAAGTCGCCATCAGCACCCGGAGGAATGTGTGCCTTCAGGGGGACAGGTGAGACGAAACCCTCCCGGTCCTCATAGGCACGAGACATGCACGCGAAAGAGCCCTTCCTCGACTTGTACGAGATTTGCTGACCCTCGTGTGGCGACTGTCGACCGCCTGCAGAGGGCTTGGCGGCAGCTGGCGCTAGATCACGTGACAGAAAACGTAAGGTCAAAAGTTAAGATACACCACACAGGGAGATGGTATAAAAAATAAAACAATAGTCCTTCTAGTTAATAAAGCCTGTTGTTAATCTATAGATCTACCCTAGCGGACTGCACGCGCCCCACTTAATATGTACTCTAGGTCTAAACGTCAAAACAAAATGGTAACAGTTATTGAATTCGTAACGCTATACAATTAACAAGTAAAGACAGCTACAGAATCAGAAAATACAAAAAATGACTGATATAGTTGTTTGTGGAAGAAAATGTAATCAGCGGATCTTAACCGTTCTGTATTTTCAGTACCTTAAAAACTTCTAAATGCTTATAGGTGCTTGTAAAATGCAAATACTCTGATTAGTCTTAGAAACTCGGCGACGCGTTATTAGTTCCACCGTCAGAAAGAGCTCAGGTTATCAGATTTGTTGCATCGTGATATTTTTTTTATATTAATCTTACGTGTTTTCCAAGTACCATGCAATCTCTCGGAATAATTGCTCTATTTAATAAAGTGTATTTTGAAATCGACAACTGAAAGATATTGTCATAAGATTTTAGAAGACAGTTATATATATACACACACACACACATATATATATATATATGTTATATACATATTTGCTTTGTGTAACCGCCCCCCAGTGGCATGGTGGTATGTCTGCGGACTTACAGCACTAGAATCTGGGTTTCGCTACCCGTGGTGGGCAGAGCACAGATAGCCCATTGTGTAGCTTTGTGCTTAATTACAAACAAACAAAGCATTGTGTAAAATAAGTCAAAAGTGCTTATGACGTACATTAGATACAAATTTCATTGACATTTTCATAAAATAACACAATTTAGATATTTAGCTAATGTTACTTGATCTTATACTTCTGACCTGTAAAAGATCGATTTAAAACATGATCAGCTAACTACACGCTATTCAGCTAACATTATTGACATGATGACGCGGCATGCTATAATTCGTCAGAAGTTCACGACACTCATCCTCAGCGCGGTTTGGCCATGCACTTTAAGCTATGGTTGCATTATAAGAGTGACAGTCAATTCCTTAGTGTGGGTGGCAGGAGGTAGGGTGCTAATGACTATCTGTACTCTCTCTCTCTCTCTAGTCGGTAGTTACTAGCTTTATCATAAATACCAAGTACAAATACGGACACTCACCCACAAAGGTGAGTTTAGTTTGATGAACATTAGACTTCAACAATAATGATTGTTTGAGTAAAGCATGTTAATTAAGATGGACTAACACAAGTTTAATTAAATGTGCATAGTCCTATCAAGGTTTTGAGCGTGTGTGTTTATTTTGACACAACATAAAATGTATAGAAAACTATACTTTCTTTTCCACGCATGCTGGGAGCGGTTACTGTTTTCTGGGTCAGCGGTAAATTTACGAAATTACAACTCTATAATCCGTGGTTCGATTCCCGACGGTGGACAGAGTGCGGATAGCCTCATCTGTATATTTCTATTACGAAAACAACAATAGCTATGATCTTTTTATCTGAGCTTTAATAACAGACCCTAGTAGCTATTCGTTTTGTTGAATTAGTAACGCAAAACATACTTTTTATACATACCCTTGATAGAAACGCTTTCTGATTGGTAGTCGGAGCATCTCATCTTAACTAACTTTAACAGAACCTCTTTTTGGCGGGTGGTCCAAATACTTCCTCATAAATTCTTTTAGTTCCAGTATTTTTATTGAATGGTCTGCTCATCTTCAAGATCTATAAAAGTAAGATTTGTCAGACATGAATGGTGCATTTCTGAGAAACTACGTAAAATAACTAGTTTAATACATATTTTGTATTGTAAAAAATCTCAAATCTTGATGCATTCCTGTCTATAGATGGATTGTTTTCCTATGATTGAATCAATATCTTAAAAACTTCTTGAGCTGTTGCAGCAGTGTTAAATAATGCAAAAGTCAAAAAAGCTACTAATGATCGTCGTGGTATTCACTGATCATCATCCAACATTTAATTCAAATATCGCTGAAAACACCTGCGTATTATAAATAATTCAAGAGGGGTTGAGATTTATAATATTCTACCTATGATAAGGCAAAAACCATTGTTATGAAATAGTTAACCCCCTCCCCCCCTCACACATACTGAAGTTAATTTTTATGTAAATCTGGCATCTGGTGTTCTGCAATATGATCTTGTCCCCCAGTGGCAGAGTGATATGTCTGCAGACTTATAACGCTAGAAACTGGGTTTCGATACCCGTGGTGGGCAGTGCACAGATAGCCCATTGTGTAGCTTTGTACTTAATTACAAACAAACAAACCATATGATCGGATAGCAAATGATTGGCTTTTAAATCAACGCTTCTAAATAAACTTTTGATGGTGGTGGCTTTACTTCACTATAGTTCATGATATCTCACTTCAATAAGAGTATGGTTACCGTGAACAGTAAAGAACATATGACACCATTGTCCTTGCTTATTTAAAAAGGAGAGTATTACAAGGTCCTGAAATATTTTCAACCAGTCCTCCAATACAGTTGTTTCTAGACCATCTTTAGCCGTTTTGATAGGATGCGACATGTCTTCCAAAAGCATTCCCTGCATGCTTGATGGGACTTTATTGGATCAATCCCATTTTCTCCAAGAAACATGTCAACCAATTTAACACGCTGAGGGGCGAGAGTTATCATTCAATAGGCCGAAACCAGTGCCAATTCTACCAGCACTTGGCAGCATAAAAGGTAGTAGAATGTAGACAGGATAATGTATGGTACAATTTGGCAGGATTTCGAGTCAGGTTAATCCACCAGTGTTTATTCCTGGTGTCACTACCGCCATAAGGTCACGCTCCGGTATTAAGGTATGGTTTCATCTTGTCCTAGACCCACCCCACCCCAATCCCTAATGAGTATATATGCCTGTTATTTGAGTGTAGTTAAACGGTGTTACTGATCAGTAAAAAAATAATATTGCTTTACATGTGGTTGTTCCACTGGATGCAACCTTGGTACCATTTCATGTGAGTTGTTCTGTACCTTGCTGTGAATATGCGTCTGGCATACAGGTCGGCCTTGTAAAGTCTGTTTCTAACCGTCTATATATTGTCCACTTGCGTCTACGAACATCTGTGAGGGCCGCGTTCCAGTCTTACAATTTATTCTCTTTTCAGAAATCAAGACCTGAAGAAAGACTCAGCATGGAGCCCAATACGTCGTCCCGAAATCCAGAGAAAACGGTAAGAGTCCATAGAAAATTCAATCCTCATCTCATTCAGTCTATAATCAGGTAATCTACGATTTCAGCGATTGTCCACTGTGTTGTGGATGATGGTTTGCTTTACCCAACAGTCCTGGTAATTGTATACCAGTGGTTATGAAAACTGTTCCACTTCTTGCTAACGAATCTCTTTTTTTGGGGGGGGGGCACTTGTATCCAATTCGTAACAGACTTATGTGATTGGCTGGGTTCTATTCATCTAATGACTTTCTATAAACGAAATATATCCAAAAGCTGAAATTAGGGGTTCGATCCATTTAAACCAAAGGAATGAAATAATGTCCAATTTGAAACAGTTTCATATATTATAGTGATCAGTTATTGATTTGAAAGGTGAGTGATTGTTTTTATAATAGTAGTTTATACCTTGTCGTAGCTAAAACATTGCACATTTTGATTATCTTTGGGTTGTTTTGTGTAATGCACAACAACCATACTGATGTATCAAAATTTGGTTTTTAAAGATATTTCAATATGTTGAATAGATATATTTGCTCGCTCAGCTTCCAATTACTGACAAATTTTTGGTAGCTGAATAATATCAGCATTTTTTCATTTGTATAAGCTGTTTTATTGTGTGTATATTCGTTCGTTTGTTGTTAAGCTCAAAGCTATACAACACACGGTGTGGCTACCTCGGGGATCGAACTCTGAATTTCGGTTAAATTAGTTCCTCAACATAACCGCTGAGCCATTAGAGAACATTCGCCTGTGAATCCTCAATAGCCGCGGCACCTGAAATTCTTTTAGGCAGCATTAGAGTAAATTAATCATGAGACCTTTATTTCCCCTTTTTATTAGCTACATTTTTGTGCGACAGCAACACCAAACGTGGGGTGCGCGTATACCCGATTCGATTTTATTACTCATCAGGATCTCTACCAGCCTACCCTCAAATTGAAATTCTTTTAGGCAGGATTGAAGTAAATTATCTATAAGACCTTGGGCGTGTTCAAATAAATCAATCGAAAGGGTTTGACCTCCTTAATCCAAAACTGTAATTAGATCTCAAATCGGCCAAGAAATGACGGAGTTATGAGCTAAAGGTTTGTACTTGAAAAAAAAACAAGAAAAACAAAACAGAGCCCTTCTTTCAGCTGCGGCTTAAAATATTTATTTATTCAATTTTGCAAATCGACCTATTATTTCAAACACTTTATTTCATAGATCTTAATTTTCTAAAGAAGCAGTTTGAAGAAGCCCGTCCCTGCGTGTATCTATGTTCTCTGCTACATATTTATTCTGAATTGTTATAATAAAACATAACTACAGATTTAGCGTTTATATATTCTACATCTATTAATTTAGCCCCCCGGTGGCTCAGTGATAAGTCTAAGAGCTTATAACATTCTTCCAATCCTACACTACACCTAGACGTTGATCTCCAAAGCCATGTTTAAGCAAATTAAAGGGGCATAACAAATCAGTGGCGCTTCAATTGAAGGATTTAACAGATATGTGGTCAAAGGGGGATGTCATGATTCCAGTTTATTTAGCTATCCTTTTTTTTTAATGAAAACTGTTGTTAATGTGGCTGGAAAGTTGTGAACATTTGACTTTTAAACCGTCGTCAAATTTAAATTTACTATATTTATCATCTTTCTAACTGTGCCAGGAGATATGCCCAGCTTCATCGTAATCACTTCACGAATCCTTGCGGAAGATGACGTTACTCCTAATTGACTTGTGGTTTCAGACTCAATTGCTTCCCAAAACGCTCTGTTGAGTGAGTGAGTAAGTTTTTTCCACTTTCACTTTCATGGAGAATAAGAAATGGGTCCCTTATTCGCAATGTTGTGTTTCTTGGCTCTTCAATCACGCCATACGAGAATTTGGACCATGACGTAAACGTCCAGCTGTAAGTGAACCCGTTAGCGACATTGCACGTCGAATAGATGGGAATTCGCCCTTTGAGCAAACATATAGGTGTTAAACGTGTATCCCGTGGCGCCACGGTTGAATTGCATCTGTGGTGTTACGCCACTGCATTAACATAAGCAAAAGGTATTTATCCATATGGCTTAATGACTTCCGCTAGGACTGAATATTCTAAACAATTAAGTGATAGAAAATAATAATCAAAGAAATCACGGAAATCTATAATTCATTTCTCCCTGTTGCGTCTTATTTGTTAACATGTTTTCATTTTAATGATGAACAGCCATTAATATGATTTGTGCTGAACACCAGAGGGTTAATGTTATTTATATTTCAACCTGCAGCAGGATTTGTCTTGTAATACGGTTTTCGGTTTGTTACGAATTTTGCGCAAAGCTATACGAGGGTTATCTGCGCTAGCCGTCCCTAATTTAGCAGTGTAAGACTAGAGGGATGGCAACTAGTCATCACTACCTACCGCCAACTATTTTACCAACGAATAGTGGGATCGACCGTCACATCATAACGCTCCCACGGCTGAAAGGGCGAGCATGTTTGGTATGATGGGGGATTCAAACCCGCGGCAAGCAGATTGCGAGTCGATTGTCTTGTAATATCACATCAGGAAGGTAATGGAATACACTTGTATTATAACACATTCCTGTATTCAGAAGTGTCTAGAAACACATGAAGTAGCACATTAGTGAAGAAGTATGCGATTTATCTTTTGGAAGGGGGGATATATACTGAAAATCTAAATCGTGGGTAAATATCCATAACACAGTTTTAAAAAACAACAAAAACTATCGTCTATTAAAAAAAAAGGGTTAGCGGAGTGTCTTTGGGTCAATAAAAAAAATTAAGGTCACGGCCACGTATCTTGTTCGTTATTTTAAACTATACGAAAGAAGGGCCGTAAAGAGACAGCATACAACCAGGTTTTAAGTTTTGGTTAAGCTATATTACAAATCATAGCGATTGTGTTCTCAGTGTTTACACTCTTGTTCGTAAGTTTAATGCAGTTATTTTTATATTACAGTACGTATTATTAATTTTTTTTATGTACGGGTTATATTTTATAAATCAGTTATTTTTATATTACAGTACGTATTATTACAATTTTTTATGTACGTGTTATATTTTATAAATCAGTTATTTTTATTTTACAGTACGTATTATTACAATTTTTTATATACGTGTTATATTTTATAAATCAGTTATTTTTATATTACAGTACGTATTATTACAATTTTTTATGTACGTGTTATATTTTATAAATCAGTTATTTTTATATTACGGTACGTATTATTAAAATTTTTTATGTACGTGTTATATTTTATAAATCAGTTATTTTATATTACGGTACGTATTATTACAATTTTATGTACGTGTTATATTTTATAAATCGGCAATCGATATTTTCAAGAACAATTAAAGTACTGTTGGTACTTGAAGGATGGCTACCTCTTCAATACTCTAGTAATCCAAAGTTATTCCCGGTTTTAGTCATGTTAAACGCTCTTCGCATTTGTGGTTAGTAGTGTGAAAGTTTACAGTTGATAAACCGTAATGTATCACATTATATATTGTAAACAAATATTTTTGAGATAAGAATTTTACTCTCTGAATGCTTAATTTCGAGCTTAAAATTTCTACCTATAATTTATATGATATCCAAACCTCCCAGGTTTTCCCAAAAAAAGGACTAACCGAAGATGGACGGAGGTTATGTTTTCACCCCTGTGTGTGTTTGTTTGTCAGCAAGATTTGGACGAAAGTTGGTATACATTTGAACTATAACTCAACTTAGAAGTGATTAGTTTTTGGAAGGTCAAAGGTCAATGTCACAGTTAGGTCACGAAAATAAAAAAAATCCCTATCTGTTAACATAGGGACCGATTTTTCACACTATTTTTACTCTATAACTTGGTAGCCATATGTAAAAGGTTATTCCTCATTGTCCAACAAAAAATGATACGTATCGGTAAATAACGACGGACATACGGACACATTTTCGTATTTTTTGGGCACGAATATGATCAACGATGAGTGGCGGAGGTATGCGCTTTACTGAGTGCCCTCTAGTTTAATTTTATTTTACTGAAGGTAATTAATAACTAAAGTTATAAGTGATTAGGATTTTATTCTAATTGTTTATGGAATCGGTTGATCACAAAAGTTGAAAGCTAGTTTCTAATTTTATATAGCAGAGAAGTGATAGTTTCGTTATCTATACTTAGGTCGTTTCGTTTGAAAAGGTCACTGACGTTGATTCGAGTCTCAAATAACCTAAATAAGTCAAGCGAATTTTATAACGAAATTTTATTTGTGAATTAAACTTATGGTTTAGTCTCAAAACTTACGAGGAATTTTTTGTATCTAAATACTGCTTTAGATGAAATGTTAGCCATGGATGATGAATATTTTTCTGTTTACTCATTGATGAAAAACAGATTCGAAAGATTCTGATCGAGGTTGTTCCAAAGATAACACAAATCGTTTTAATACTAGTAATTAACGACCTTATAACGCCAAATTTGTTATTTGTCTTCTTTAACTGGAGACTGAACGTTTCGCTTCATAACTTTTTTAGGAGCGTTCCGCTAAAACAGTAACCGTAACTTTTCAGCGTTTTTGTGGAACGCTCCTGAAGAAGCTGTAAACCGAAACATTCAGTGTCCAATTACAAAATAAAAAGAAAAAAATTATTTTTATAAGGTCGTTTATTTCTAGAGTCAAAATATCTTTGGTACTCCAATATACACTACAGAAATTAAATAACAAATCGTTTACACCCCCGTTGAAAAAATTCGGAAAACATTGCTTTGACCTTCACTCTTAATTTATGCATATAAATCAGTCGATCTGTTACGATTACAGTACAATGAACAAGAACTTGACTTATTAGATTTTAACAATGGAGTTCCTTATTTCACTCTCTCCTTTTTCTAATATTTTTTTATCTTTAAAGTGCATTAAAAAAATTACAGTTATCAAAAACATCGCTTGTCTGCATGGTTAATTAACCTCTATGATTAACTATAGAAACATCTGCGTGAAACATTGAACTGTCAATGACTGTACAACTTCGACTTGCAAATAAATCTATCAGAATTTATCAAACTCTTCACGAACAATCCTAAACTGGTGATAACAGATTTTATTGAACAGAGGGGCATGACTTAAGGGGAAAAACTATTACTTGATGTAAGAGTTTTTAAATATTTCCAATTATACTTAAATTATTTTGGTAAAAAAAAAACAACTACTGTCTTCATTATTGCTTAAAAATGATAAACCGAAAAAGAATCATCACACTACATCTATATATAAAGTACAATAGAAAATGAATAGGCTACTAGCATTTCAACAAAAACCTATAGTTAAGATATTTCTGAAGGGGATTTTTAACTATGAGGTAAATATCAATCGCTATGTAGCCTATAGGTATGATAAAACCTAGGTGGTGTGGATTGGCCTTGTGGCAGAGCTCTGGATTTCGGAAGTGGATTCCAATCCGTGTCTTACCACAAACATTCTTCACACTTTAAGCTGTGGTTGCGTTATAGGAGTGACAGTGAATCCCTTAGTGTGGGTGGTAAGGTGCTGCTGACTAGTGCTCTGGTGAGTAGTTCAAAATTAGAGATAGATATAAGTATCCTTAGTAGATTTGTCATAAATAAAAAATACGAATATAGGTAGAATAAAAAACTATATGTTAAATGTATCCATTGTAATGTATCCAATAACCTAATATATGATAATCAATAATGTTAAGAATTTCCATATATATGTGTTTGTTTGTAATTAAGCACAAAGCTGCACAATGAGCTATCTGTGCTCTGCCCACCACGGGTACCGAAACCCAGTTTCTAGTGTTGTAAGTTCGCAGATATACCGCTGTGTCACTGGAGGACTTACAACACTAAGTGTGTGTGTCAATCCTTCTATATTACTTTAGATTTATACACAATAAGAAATCGGGAACTGATTTTTTTTTGGATTATTCATTGTCAAAAAATGACATAAATATGACAAACATGCATAGGAAACAAAGAACCTAGGGCATGAGAAGAAAAGGGGAATTCCCTCAGCATTTTTTTTTTTAATCGGATGCACGATTTATCTATTATGAAAGAATGGTACTTTTGTCCAGGTGCTTATGAAACACTTGTGTAGTGATTGAGTTGTGAACGTAGCCATGGCCATGTTCTATTCGAATTGTAAATACACATTATAAACATCATTATAAAGTCTATTAGTCAAAATCAACCCAAAGAAATGCAAACACACCGTGATTAAAAACTAACTACATTACAAACATAAAATAATTAAATTCTGCTATTCACGTGCTGTAGTATATAGGTTAAATATTAGAAAAAAACGTACAAACAAAGAAATGGATTTGCTTCATGCTATATAAATCATTTCAAGCTCCTGAGGTAAGTTTGGAACTGTATTCACATTACATTTCAGAACTTGTATATACTACGACCACCTTAATAAGAAACGTTTTTACATGTGTGTGTCTCTCTCAGGTGTTTCGAAATGGGGGAAGGAGTTATTTTCCTTATGTTGTAAAAAGTTGAATTTTTTTCTTTAGGTTTACAATGACTGATAAATAAGTCTTCAATTAAACCCATATTAAAATTTCAGCCTGCTAGTTTTAATTATTTTCAAGCATAGCGTTGCATATTTACATTCATTCTACATCACATATTTTCCTATCTTTTTCTTGTAATAACGTCCGCGCTATAAACCAACGGTCTATACTTTCAGTGTATAAATATATATATGTCTATCACTATATTTATCTAATTCCGCAATTTTTTAAATTGTTAGTAACGATGTTACCCGAAAAGAAGGGGAGGGGCAGAGGGAACAGGGAGGAGAGGATCGTGCCCTATCCCATCATCCTTTGCTATACTTCTGCAGCTCACCTGTCTGCCCTAAGGTGTAATTTAATTTGTTTTTATTAGCAGGCGGTTGCAAATTCTATGAGTTAGCGAGGCCGGGATCCAGTAGGGGATGATGCACGAAGAGAGATCCCGGTTTAAATGTAGGCTATCTTTAAACACCTGGCCCCTTTGCGCATGCGCGTCAGACACAATAGAGCAAACATGCACGTTGAAGCTATCTTCAACCTTGTTTCCTCCAACTTCGTGAAGGATGACGCATTTCGCGGGATGAACATTAAAAAGTCATGTCTGTAAGGTAAATAATATTCAGAAGTTGAAACGATACACTGTAAGAACATATGAGTTAAGAAAAACACAACGTCTGTTCTGTGGCATTTTGATTGGCCACAACACAAATACAAGATAAAATAACACAATCATTGTGGGCTAACAAGACAGAACAGAAATGCGTTGACCGATGCACAATATTTTTTCGAATTTTATAAAATTCTCAAATACATAATAATATCAGTAAATTAGAGCATTTTATAACACAAATTAAAATTCAAACACTGCATAATAACAATATTTTGAAAGATGAAGAGCAATTCATGTATTATTATACTCATGAATAATTCAAACCGAAACTCATCATCAATATCTGATCTCAAAATACAACAAAGTATTTAAATAAACGCAATTTTGCATTGAAAACGATAATTAATTTGTGTTGTTAAAAAACACCAAAATGTGTGTGTGTGTGTTTATACCGTTACAACAATAACTTCCGTTATAGTTTACACAACTCAACTTGTGTTGTTGGGATATAAAATAACATTTGTGGTAATTCACAATACAACTCTTTTTCTTTTTTTAGGGTCTAGAAATATGAAATTGTATCATAACGAGTTAATTTTTTTAAAGAAAATGTCATTTTATATTACTTGATATTTACTATAGTATAAAAACCAAATATTTTTGGTCAGTTATTTAACAATAAATCAAAAATATCTGTACGTGCACTTTTCCAAGAGAAATCTTCACACAACGAGATTAGTAAATGTTGTATAGTCAAAAGATATAGCATTTTCAAAGTGGGAATGTGAAAGTGGAAAAACTCGCACAACAAAGTGGCTAGAGCAGCAACGAGCTCCGAAACCATTCCACAACAAAATTCGGAGCAACGTCCTCATCCGTAAAGTGAAAGCTATGGTTATGAAAGACAACCATTCGATTCAAAAACCCATTATGATGAAGATGATTATATCTCCTTGCACTGTTAACAAGAAAAAGAGACAATAACTTAAAGTTGATTAAGGCTCACAAAGCCAAAGTTTGTAAGCTTCTATCCACATCTCGAAATCAATGGGTATTTTAATGAGAAAAAATGATGGAAAAAACCGAATTACAATAATTCCAGTCGACAGTATACTTTCAAGTCCCATGCAGACAAAGTGAAAATTGTAGCAACGAAAGAGAACCTTCCGACCCCAAACCTATTGTAATGAAAAATGAACATTCCTCCTTGTACTGTTAACAAGATAATACAGAAATATTTGAAGTTGAGGAAGGCTCACAAGCCTCAGATTTACAAGCCTCTATCCACACCTCTAAATCACACAATTTTTATGAGAAAAATGGGAAAAGAAGTGGAATTACTGTAATTATATGCCCCTAAATATACTAAGAACGTTCATGAATCAAAGTCTTACCGGGAAAGCACATTCCATTAGTTAAAAATTTCGGTAAGGTACATATTACAAGACTGATTATTTTGCTCAAACCCTTTTTTTACACTTACGTAAGATAAACTGAAGAAAAAAACAAATTATAGATAATTACTAAATGTGGAATATTGTTATCATTAAATGTGTTTAAAAATAAAGATTGAATACTGAATAACACCACAAAAGAGATAAAATCAGCGCCATTGCTGCCTATTCAGTACTTAAAAACTATGAAAAATAACGTCTTCCCTAAATGATGGAGAAGCTTGCGATATGACTAGCCCCCAGTGGCACAGCGGTATGTCTGCAGACTTATAACGCTAAAATCCGAGTTTCGATACCCGTGGTGGACAGACCACAGATAGCCCATTGTGTAGCTTTGTGCTTAACTACAAACAAACAAGCGATATGATTATTTCTTTAAGGTCTGGACATGTTTAAAAATTGTAAACTTTTGAAACTAAGTAAAACTGACATTTACCACTTAACAATAGGAACCTGAATGAATTAGTTTTATTGATTTTTGTTGTTTCAAGTCCAAAGCTGCACAAAATGCTATCTGCACAATGCCTAACACAGAGATTGAACCCAGATTTTAACGTTGTAAGGCCTCAACATTACTATTGAGCTAGCTAGGGTTGTAGTTTTTCTTGGGATTTTATGAAGAATTTTAGATTTTATATAAACAACATAAAAAGGGGGGGATTTTACGTTTTAGAGGAACTTTAGCTCATCATTTATGCTAGGTTTAGTTGGGTACAATTTGTTTTTGCCTTATTTTACTAAATTGAACATACTAAACAGTATAAACATTTGATATTCGATGACATAGGGAAGAAAAAAATTCGTTTTTTATCTGTTCATCTCTCAAAATATTTGTTATAATAAGAGAACCAATAAAACATGTTTTTTTCTTGTTTGGGACGAGTATGGCTAATCTATCTATCGAAATGAGGGACGTCTAATAGATTATCGCGAAAATTCTGAATTTTTATTGTTTCTAAATGCTTTGACTTTATATCATTACGTCATTTTTTGCCTCTAATATTGTTCTTCAGCTTTATTAAAAAAAAACTAAAATATTATTATCCATAACTTTCAAAAAAAGTTGTGGTGATAGAGATGTTTAATATTAAGAATACTCATTAACGTAGAAAAAACGTCTAAATAATTGTAGCTACATAGAAATTTTCACGGGTTATTAATATCCTTGATAACATTTTATTTTGAATTTCTTTGAAAAAAAAACATTTCCTTAAGAGTTAAAACTATCCACTATTCAACTCTTCGTGAAAACCAGTTACATCTTTCAGAAAATTCACAAAATAGTAATTATTCTTGTGATACAACTTATAACTCCTCATTGTGATAAATGTGTTTTCTGCTTCGGGGATGGCTCAAGGTCGGTTAATAAGATCTCGTTTAATCTTCAGACAAATACTGATTGCTAATGTGTATACATTAATTACCATAATTATATAGGTTTTTTCAAATGCCGCCACCAAAGAAAAAGTGAGAAAAACTAAGAACTATGTATCATCACATAACAACATAATAAACGTTTATTTCAAAGTGAGAGATATCTTTGAATATATATAATATGTATATTTTATATTAAGCTCATTATTGTTTTATAGTGCTGATTTTAATCGCCTATTAACAATTAATGTAATTAATAGTATTGAACTACTTATTTCCTTATTATATACATATAAATATAATTTTGCATATTGGTGTAAAACTAAAAGACAACGTAATAATATCGTCAATTTCAAGAACATATCACTAGGGGCGCTTGAAGCGGTAACTATGTAGATTTGCAAGCTACAGTATATATATATATATATATATATACCATATCTTTAAACACATTTTGCTTTCTCAGCGACATCTGTCTCGCCTATTCGTAGAATGAAATCGTGTCATATTAATAAAATAAATAACACTCTCTTGATTTCATCATGAGCTTTAACTTTTAAGACAGAAATGAAGTAATGATAATGTTTTAGAGAAATCATAAATTAAAGATAAACTTGTAATGTATTCATTTCATATCAGAGAAGAAAATTATTGTTAATTGATGGTTAGAATAAAATTACTACTTAAATATATTTTATAATGACAATTTGCAATTGTAAACATCAAGGACTAGAAACAGTTGTAGAAATAGCATATTTAAGTAACCGTAGTCTTTAATGAGCACATCATTTTGTGCAAATATAGAGTATGTACATAACCATAAATAATATCCTATATATGGCGGCCTCAGATCTGTAGATGAGCATACTAATCCCACTTCTAGATTGCAGTATGCTTAAATTTCAAAGAATGAAATCATATAAGATAGACTGAACTAAAAGGAAAAGTGATGATCTGCTAAGACTAGAGGAAAACTATAGGTATGAAAACTTATTTTTGAGCATTATAAAGCTTTCTCTGTTGCAAGTAAGTTTTAATTGTTGTTTTCTAGTAGTTGCAGATCGTTGTCTTTCCTGGCATTATACGAAAAACAAACAAACTAAAGCTAAATTTATTTGGGTATTCAGGTAACCTTATTAACCCTCCGCCGAGGTCAAGAAGTGTGTATATATATATATATATATATTATCGTCGTCTGCAACCTTAAACAGAAATAATTATAGGAACTATTGACCCTGTTTGGTATACGTGATAAAAAATAGCACCCATAATAATGATATAAAAAAATCTAATTCAGAATTCAAGGTCGGTATCTCAGCGTCATTTTGAATTGATGATTATACGAAGAAAAGAAAAACGAAGGTATAATGAATGAGAGAGAGTTGGTTAGATTTGGTCTAACAGTCTTAGGGCAAGAGTATCTGCATGAATAAAGCGTCCTTGAAGAATGAAGGATTACACAAGGATTACTTGTAGTCCTCAATACGAATAACTCCTTACAGATTACCGCTGTGATTAACGTAACACAAGTGTCCATATATACAGGAAAAATATATCTTAAGTATATCACAGCCAGCCCACCAGTGTAGCTAATTAAAAACAAAATGTCATTAAGTGGGTGAACCCTCTATTGTACATTGTAACGTACAGGTAACACATCTTTCTTTGTTGCTTAATACGCGTTGCAAAAGCTTCAATTCTGTATCTGAATACTCTTACTTCCAAGTAACAATCTAAATAAACAATGGAATTACTTTTGTTAGTTCCCTAATTAAATAATATTACTTCCAGGTGACATACCCATTTATAACTTACCAACATATATTTTTGTGCAATATAGACATATTTAAGTACGGAATTGAAAAAAACAAAACATTTTTTACACTGCATTTTCATGATGCGTGCAATATATTTTGTTTGTTTGTTGTCAAGCTCAAAGCTACACAAATGGGTCATCTGTGCTGTGCCCACCACAAGTATAGAAACCCATTTTTTTTAGGGTTATAAGTCGAAAGCCTTACCGCTGAATCACTGGGGGAGAACGTGCAATAGAGGGTTAAATATATAACTTTATATATTTTGTACAGATATGGTAAAAGAAAAGCGAGCCACAATTCAAGTTACTTTCAGAAGGAACAATAGGGTATTTGATGCATTTCGGGTTCATAAAAAATATTAGTACCATAATTTACTGTTACACTAGATAGAAACGTTTCTACAAACTAAGCTATAATACTTATGGGTTTGCTCTCGTTCTCGGGTTTCCACACACCTCAATAGGTAGCGTAACGGTGGTACGTTCTATAGTGATGAAGCATTGTTGTAGTTGTCTGGCCGAGTTCTTTCTCGCTGGCCTGTAGACGTCTTAAGTTTGCCATTAATCAGATCTTCTCTTGAGATTATACATGTTTTTTTTTTAAGATGATGAGGTGATGGAAGAGCTAAGTCACGTAGCTGTTCGGTATTTTTTTTTAAACATTTAAAGTATATCAAGAGAAAGTTGACACTAATATTGAATCACGTTTTAGTCCTTTCAAACATGTATGGCGATCTAAAAGCTCGTAAAGTTTGAATAATAAGCACCTGGAACTGTTGGGCTCGTTAGTAAAGAACATATTTTGGAATGAATACATAACTGACACATATACACTACTACAGATGTCTGGCTAGACGTGTATTCACTCACGGTTGTTTTAACCTCCAACCCTTGTGCTGCACATTATTTAATAAACATACATCTACTATGGCACATTTGGATGTGTATTAGAGTAGCTGATACTTTCATGGTTGTAAAAAAACAACAGCAAGGAGTACATATTTAAATAGATAAATATAAAATGTTATTTCAAGGATACAATTAGCGTCTAGAATAAAATTATAAACATGCCCCCCTACCACTACCACCAGCGGCTCAGCGGTAAGTGTGAGGGCTTATAACGTTAAAAATCGGATTTCAATACCCGTGGTGGGCAGAGCACAGATAGCCCATGGTGTAGCTTTACGCTTACAAAAAACCAGACCTTCCATGCGTACTTACAATTCTGTTTAATTACCTATGTGACTGTTATTCACAGGGATCAAACAAAATATTGGATTTTTTTGTAACAAATAAACTATAAATAACACCGATTTTATGTAATTGTATGTAATAAATTGACTTAGTGAACTTATATGTTAGTTTATTTTCAAAAGGGCATCTAGAAGTTTATCAGACTCTGTTCAGATATATCCAACTTGTTTTTATCTTTAAAATATAAAGCTTTGAGCATTTCAACCAGTTTTTAAATTTAAAAATGTGTTTTCTTTTTTATCGTATTTAAAACTTTGTCAAATTTACAAAATATTTAACGTTAGGTTAAACTAATTATTAGATCTAAAGACTGGAATTCTTCCTTTGGTCACACTCAATGCTGGTCAAAATCATATTTTGTGGTATCCTTTTTTTTTGTATTGCATCATTAAAAAAACAATTCTTTTATCTGTGTACTCTTTAAATTTATATTCATTTAAAGTTTAAAGTAAGTTTGTGTCCCGTTGTCGCAAACATTTTGGGGACGTGATTGTGTTTTATGGGTGATGGGAAAAATCCTACTATTCGGTCATACAAGAGTAGCCCAAGAGTTAGCGATGGGTGATGTTGACTAACTGCTTTCTCTCTAGTCATTAGTTCAAAATTAGGAACGGCTAATGCTGATTGCCATTGAGTAAGTATGCGTGAATACACGAAAACAAACAATCATTGTAAAGTATCTGTGCGTGTCTGTGAGTACTCGGTAAATTAACCGCTAAGGAAGGCCAAATCAGGAACTTCGGACCAGATATATAATTAAATTTCTGGTGTTTATCAGTGCTCAAGTTACAACTACTTAACAAAATAAACCCCATAAACATAATGAAATTAAGTTACACTACAGAGATTGAGTACATTATACTAAAACGATTTTTGAGTCTCACCACGCCATTACAGTCCATGTCGTCACGTCCGGTCATGCTCCATCTAACAACCGTGTCACTTGACAATAGCCCTGCAGCGTAGGTTCCATTGCAAAAGGCTCCGTTGTAGGGCTGTTATGTCCTAAACACACCTATCCTTTGTGCAAGCTTTCTATAACATATCTAATGTATGGGAATAACGGATTCCCAGCGACCGTTTCTACCGTCCGATCACGCAGAAATGTATTGTCTCTGCTTCCGGCAACTTGACCGGTACGTCTTCGTACGCAATAACATGAATTCCTATTCCATTCTTCAGCTACTTGAGGTATGCGACGGATGAGCAAATACGTTGTGGAAGCAGCATGTGTACACGTAACTTTTCACTTTTCCAGACAGAGATCACCACTGATTATATAGCATATTGTTGCCTGGAACGTGTGGACGGCTTTTGCTATTAAACTTTGTGTTCGTAGATTATTGTCTATTACAAAACTCAACAATTTGCTAATTATCACGGCTGGATACAGCTTGTTGCAAATTCCTTTCTGGATGGTCTATATTCCTTTGTTTTCCAATGCCATAAAGTAAATTGATGTCCCTGTCTTGGAAATTTTAAACCCTCTATAACAAAACACATCCTTATATTCTCAGTGTATAAATATTTTGCTTCGCAAAGGGCTTTTATATATACCCTTCCCAAAACGATCAATTGTCGATGGTCTCAAACTACCTACGAACGCCAAATAATATCAAAATGTAGTTCTGATACATTCCGTTCCACAGCAACTTTATATTATCTGTGGTTCACTCGTGAATTGCTGATTCGAATACTCAAAATAATAATAATAAAAATAATAATAATAATAATATGCATAACCTTGTATACTGGTAATTTCATAAATATATAAATATAACGTGAATTTAATTACCCAACTGATTAGTCACTAACTGTATCAAAATTAAGATTGAACTAACAGTAACTTTGCATAAAACAAACAGTTAGAGCAAATTAAAACTCAACTTTACCAATGGTTGATGGAGATAACATCTGATACGTGGAGAATCAGTATGCTATAGGTTTATGTACGTGCCTCCATTAAGACTAAGCTTCAGTTTCGAAATGTTCCCCTACGCGCGTGAACAAGGGAGATGAAACTGACATTTATTTTAACAATGAGAATTTTGTTCTTCTCCATTTCTCCTCAGTTCGAGCTCTGGTATTGTTGTTGTTATTATTATTATTAGTAGTAGTAGCAGTTACTTTCATAATGCCACTACATAAGGTTCAATCAGTCTCAGGTTTTGAAGAGTCGCCCAAAGTTCTATTATTAACTTTTGATTCTTGGCGTCGTGTGATAATCAAGAACTAAATATCTTTGTATCATTGATTACTGGCGTCTGTATTTATAACTTTGAATCTAGGTTTTCTCGGTTTTGGAAATATACAAGTTCAGGTGTTTTTATTTCATGGCACTTTCTAATGAAATGCTAGAACTTTATATACAGATCGTTACATTAAGAGACCTTTTTTCATGTTTTATGTTTCTAAACAAAATGCTTTTTCATCATATCAATACAAATGTGAAATTTTCAATTGAGGTATTTTTCCAGAAATGTAATTGGACAAGTCCCAATTTAACATATTTTATCAAGCGAGGAAAAAGCCAGATGAATATAAAATATCAGTAATCTTGCTATTTACTGCCCTCTGGCACTAGCAGTACTATTGAAATCCGCTATTTCCTAGGTGATATAAAGACATTTTAATACAAAATTTGATAGTTATCAGACAATAGGCTTTAAGTTTTGTTGACAATAGAAACATGACAACGGAGAAAACTACCCCCATGACAATAGCTTATTTTTTATGTTAAATGTACAAAAGAAATTTACCTTTTCCTTAGGCAACCATTTAATTAAAATCTTGTTCTCTGGCGATCGTACAGATAAGATAAAATTCTGATCTTGTAACAGCTGTACAAATTATTCAAATTTTTGCTGTATGATAATCAGTGACGACAATTCAGATTGCTTGAAGGTTTTGTTCTGTGGTAACTAATGACAATAGTTGAGATTGCTTGAAGGTTTTGCTCTGTGGTAACTAATGACAATAGTTCAGATTGCTTGGAGGTTTTGTTCTGTGGTAACTAATGACAATAGTTCAGATTGCTTGAAAGTTTTGTTCTGTGGTAACTAATGATAATAATTCAGATTGCTTGAAAGTTTTATTCTATGGTAAATAATGATAATAGTTCAGATTGCTTGAAGGTTTTGTTCTATGGTAAGTAGTGACAATAGTTCAGACTGCTTGAAGGTTTTGTTCTATGGTAACTAGTGGGAGTACTTCAGATTGTTTGAAAGTTCTGTTCTGTGGTAACTAGTGGCAATAGTTCAGATTGTTTGAAAGTTTTGTTTTGTGGTAACTAGTGGGAGTAGTTCAGATTGTTTGAAAGT
This sequence comes from Limulus polyphemus, assembly GCF_000517525.1. Classification (NCBI taxonomy): domain Eukaryota; kingdom Metazoa; phylum Arthropoda; class Merostomata; order Xiphosura; family Limulidae; genus Limulus; species Limulus polyphemus. Next base: position 75,402 of record NW_013666434.1, read on the forward strand.
TCTGTTCTATGGTAACTAGTGGCAATAGTTCAGATTGTTTGAAAGTTTTGTTTTGTGGTAACTAGTGGCAATAGTTCAGATTGTTTGAAAGATTTGTTTTGTGGTAACTAGTGGCAATAGTTCAGATTGTTTGAAAGTTTTGTTTTGTGGTAACTAGTGGCAATAGTCCAGATTGTTTGAAAGTTTTGTTTTGTGGTAACTACTGACGACAATTCAGATTATTTGAAAGTTTTGATTCTACGTTAAATAGTGATAATAGTTTAGAATGTTTGGAAGTTTTGTTCCCTGATGAGGATACGAATATGATAAACCTACATTCTGTAACAGTGTTAGACTCGAGGGTTGACGACGTACGCCCACTAGTTTTGGGGAAACAATATTTTTCAAACTTCTAGCTGCACTATTTGTTGTTTTCCTTAGTGGTTTTGAAAGGTTTGAATTTTGTTAACATATCTACACTTTGAGTAACCCTTTTCAGCTTACTGAATATTTTATGTAAAAGTCTAACCTTCTTCTATAGCAATATTCAGGGAAACTAAAATTTATTTTCTATATGATGACTGTATAGACGCAATATAAAGTCCTCATCATAGGGCAACTTCTTACTAAAACCTCTGTTCAACATGACTTTGTATGAGCACAATGAAGTCCTCATCATATGGCGACTTCTTACTAAAACCTCTGTTCAACATGACTTTGTACGAGCAAAATGAAGTCCTCATCATATGGCGACTTCTTGCTAAGACTTCTGTTCAACATGATGACTTTGCATGAGCACAATGAAGTCCTCATCATATGGCGACTTCTTACTAAGACCTCTGTTCAACATGATGACTTTGTATGAGCACAATGAAGTCCTCATCATAGGGCAACTTCTTACTAAAACCTCTGTTCAACATGATGACTTTGTATGAGCACAATGAAGTCCTCATCATAGGGCAACTTCTTACTAAAACCTCTGTTCAACATGACTTTGTATGAGCACAATGAAGTCCTCATCATATGGCGACTTCTTACTAAAACCTCTGTTCAACATGACTTTATATGGGCACAATGAAGTCCTCGTCAATTGGCGATTATTAGTCAAACTGTCTATTGTATATGGTGACTGTATACAAGTGATACGCAGTTCTCATCTTACCTGTTCTCTATGGTGACTGTATACAAGTGATACGCAGTTCTCATCTTACCTGTTCTCTATGGTGACTGTATACAAGTGATATGCAGTTCTCATCTTACCTGTTGTATTAGGTTCACGCTTAAGCATGATGAAACTTGTTACGTTCACACAAGTATATTTATCATACAGTTCCTATAAAATTAAAGCGATTAAAAAGATAAAATATTTGTTTTACACGAATTGACAAAATAAAATTCACATTTCACAGCCACTGAAACACTATAACAATTCTGCAGTCCTGATCGTACGGGTGAAATAATTCCCGGTACTAATGGAACTAAGAATTCATTGTTCGCGACCGGTTGCCACGAAACTACGCCCAGAACTTCATCGGGTTCGGTCCATGTTTTGGACAAGGAAAGGTCAGGTTCAGCGTTGACCTCTTCCTCCCTCTCAGGAATTGATAGTTTTTTTGTTTTTTTACATTGTTACTGAATCCTAGGTAATAATCTCTGTTGCTACGTTGTTGCATTACCTACAGTATGTTACATTTTGTCCAATGTTCGCAGTTTTAATTAACACCCTTTTCGTGCCATGTCCAATTTATGGAGTAATATTAACCCGTATAATTTCATTAGCTTCACTTATACATGATCACACTGTTAGTCCGTATTCACAATACAGTTCCACTTAGCAAGCATATACACACATACATAATCCTATTTTTACATTCAAAACCCTTTTAAAATAGAGTTACGTTTGTGTCTAAGATTCAGTAAGATTCTTATTTATGTTTTTTCAGAAGGGAGAGGTACTTGGGGCTTGGTTAATCGTGTATTATGTAACTCTCTAGTTTGCTTATAGTCCATTTTTGTTGTTGTTTGAAGTTAAGCACAAACCTACACAATGGGCTAGCTGTGCTCTGCCCACCACGGGTATCGAAACCCGGTTTCTAATGTTGTAAGTCCGGAGGCATACAACTGTGCCACTGGGGGCTAGTTCATTTTTATTAATATTTTTCTTATAATATTGAAGCGAGTTATCTGGGAGTCCGTGTGACAGTGTTGGCATGTTTGAATAGTTGTGTAGAAAGAATGGTGTTTTTTGAACGTGGGACTTTATATGCCTCTGTTAAAATATAGTTTTGTATTTTCTGTAGTTTGTTGATGTGTGTTTTTGATCCATGTTATACAGGCCTTATTCTAGGACTAGTCTTATGTATGTTTTATAAATTTGTAATATGTTTTCTAGTGAAACTCCTTGGTTTTTGCGGTATAAAAGTGGTTTGCTTTATTTTTGAATTTCGAGCAAAGCTACACGAGGGCTATCTGCGCTAGCCGTCCCTAATTTAGCAGTGATAGACGAGAGGGAAGGCAGCTAGTCATCACCACTCACAGCTAACTTTTGGGCTACTATTTTACTAAGGAATAGTCGGATTGATTGTCTCATTATAACGTCCCCGCGACTGAAAGGGTGAGCATGTTCGGTGACGGAGATTCGAACCTGCGACCCTCAGATTGCGGCTATAAAAGTGATGGACAATTTCAACTACTCGATCAGACAAGGGTAGTCTTTTCTCTCTCTCTCTCTGTAGCCCATACGTTTAAGATTAGGCTACAATGGATAGCCCTTGAGCAGCTTTGTGTGAAATGTTAAACAAAGCCTGTTGTAGACTTGCAGATATAATTGTTTTTTTTTATCTGTTACAACTGTACACATAAAATAGAATCATTGCATTGTTCCAAAGACACGGGTAATGTACATGTTTTACTCTGTCTCATCTGTACAGCGAATTGAAAATTTTTCTCCACTAATTACGGTCGCTAATATATAATAATGTCGTTATTAAACATAGTCCTACAGATAAAATTAAATCTTCACGCTTTACCAAACGTATACTTGAAATAAATTCACGTCCTGTCCAATCTTTAAGTAAAAAACTGATGTCTTGAGACAACCAAAAATAACAGAGAAAAATGCCTTTTATAAGTTGCAGTGAACGGCTCGGGCTGCGGATCGATAGTTCTTGAGCTCAAGACGCAGTTTCAGACCCACTATTCAGTCTAAGACGCTGGACAAAGCTTTTTTTTTTGGCAGAGAGTACTGACAGAAAGTAATTTTAAAAGGCAGATTTTGTTTGCTAAGAGTAAGTTTTGGGTGACTGTGTAATTATTTTATAATTATAAATAATAATAAAAAGACATAGTTCGATAGTTCTTGAGCTCAAGACGTAGTTTCAGACCCACTATTCGGTCTAAGACGCTGGACAAAGCTTTTTTTTTTTTTGGCAAAGAGTACTGCTGACTGGGTGCCTTCCCGCTGGTCAATAGTTTAAAACTAAGGACGGCTATACCTGAGTTCTCGGGTTTGTGACCTTACCGTATATCTTATACGCATAAGGTGGTATTCAAATTGAATATTCGAATTCCTTTTATAAGTATAAAAAGATCTGATAATAAAGAAAGTTCCTTTAAATAAGCTCGTTAAATTAGAGTCGACGAACTTCCAGAAATTTAATAAAATGAATTCCAAGCTAATGCGTATAGATCAAACACATTGAAACATATACTTATTAACTTTTTTATTATATTATAAAAAAATGCAACTGTTGGACAAACGTCTGTGATAAAATACGCATCCAACGCTTGTCCACATGTTAAAAGAAAGTAATTTTAAAAGGTAGATTTCGTTTCTTTTGTTTGCTAAGAGTAAGTTTGGGGTGACTGTGTAATTATTTTATAATTATAAATAATAATAAAAAACATTCCCGCATTTTATGAAACCAGGTTGTGATTAATAGTCCTAATACAACAAATATTGGTCTCTAACCTGGTGTAATCGTACTTTTTAAACAACTTTCAATATTCTGATTGATTCTCAAGTTAGTATAAAGATATCTTTTTAAAGTTCTACTCAATCTTTTTTCCAAAAAAGTTGTTGTTTTTTTCATCAGACTTTTATTTGATTTATAAACATTTTTAAATCACAAATACTCAGTGAAATCCAGCTGAATCAAGTTCGTTGGTGTTGCAACGTAATTTCTCAAATTGATGGGGCGTTATCAAAGATGTTTTATACAAGTAGACTATTTTTAAAACTATTGTTCGCAACACATGTTCTTTGAGAATATACATGAAAAAATAAACTGGGTGGACGATCTAGTTTCCGTTTACGTTTGTTACTGATCAGGAAACGTGACCTGTTTTTTTTTCTATAAAGTTTTAAAAACAATAACAAATCACGTACACAAAGAAGTTAATAAAGTTGGATCACCTGGCATTTTTAAAACGAAAAAACTAATTACAAATTATCTTTTCCCACCTGCAATCTTTGACTCACAGTCACCAGATACAATGAAGATACAATATAATACACAATGTAGCAGGTTCAGGGTAATTATTACTTCCTAGTTTCAGCATATAGTGGAGAAATTTTTAAAGAGTATAAAATAACATATGCTTATGGAAGAACTCGGTCTTTTTAAGAAATTATCAATTATAAAACCAAAGAAGTAGAAGATTGTCACCACGTTGTAAGTATGTACATATTTGAACCGATTTCGTTTTGTTCTAATCATCTTCCGTGTTTTATCTTATAATGGGTCTAAAAACATATACATAGACCGCCATTTCGATTATTATCACGTAACTATTTTCTCTTTTGCAGAAACAAATTAATATCTCGATCATAGTGAATGTCGGGGCATGATCATGAGTTGACCTCAGAAATTGACATTACTCAATCACATCGTTGAATTACTAAAAACACGTGGTTTTCCATTATTCTTGGAGCATGTTTCCGCGCTTTGATTGCGTGTCGATCTCATGGTCGGTTAGAACGATTAAAGCTTGTATGAAGTACTCGAAGAGTCCAATAAGCTTTCAGTACCGTGCGTGCAATCAATTCGGGCTGTGTCCATACAATATTTACAGCGAATGCGGACGTCACCGCGTGATCTAGCCTGATTAGGTAAGCGTGCCCGATTTTGACCAAGCTTTAAAACGACGTTGATGTCTAATTAATGAAGTGGTGCTATAGGGCAGCTTGCTGTTCGGAAACGGCAGGTGTGCACTGCCGGTTAAGCTGCGACAAGCCGGCCGTTGTCATGAAGCCATAGCCGTGGGTTTACAAAAAAAAAAAAACCGGAGTGGGAGGTACTACAAACACTCTCTCTCTGTTTGAAGGATTTAAACTGCTAACTTCTGCGTATTCAATGTAGCGACTTCAGCGACCGTTACAGTAGGAAAAGACAATAGAAATACACTTAGTTATTTCGCTTTTTTTGTGAAGAGGGGAGTCAAAAGCCGAGGTGTGGGTTAAAGGCCTGAAGAGAGCTTCTGCCATCCCTGTTGAGTAACTGCCCAGGTGGTAAGGTTTATGATGTAGATAAACCTCTAAATAACAGGGGAAGAGTCCACAAATCCACGTCTGTGCCACTGGACTGTGTTCTTTTTCTATTCAAAGTATTCATGTTTATGTGTAAAATAGATAAGACCTAAGAATTAAGTATTTCATAAAGTATAAACTGTCCATCAAAATTAGCTTGGTGAGAATACACACACACACAAAATCACGACTTAAAAAGTGTTTGTAAAATATTCATATTATAGCGAAAAAAATTCTTACGAGAAAACAGTGGTTTATCTATTAAGAAATTACTGGCATTAAAAAATAAAACGGACAAAACATCATTTCTGTAAAATCTATGGTTGGCTGAACGACTGGTTGGAGGAAATTCAAAAGATACAGAATATGTTACATTAGTAGTGCTACCGGGGAACGACTGGTTGGAGGTAGTACAAAAGTTACCGTATATGTTACATTAGTAGTGCTACTGGAGAATAGCTGGTTGGGGTGTCCCAAAAGATACAGAATGTGTTGTATTATTAGTGTTAAAGGGGAACGGCTGGTTGGAGATAGTAAAAAAGCTACACAATATGTCACGTTAGTAGTGCTACCGGGGAACGACTGGTTGGAGGTAGTCCAAACGTTAGAGAATATGTCATATTAGTAGTGCTACCGGGAAACGAATGGTTGGAGACAGTCCAAACGTTAGAGAATATGTCATATTAGTAGTGCTACCGGGGAACGACTGGTTGGAGATAGTAAAAAAGCTACACAATATGTTACATTAGTAGTGATACCGGGGAACGACTGGTTGGAGATAGTCCAAACGTTAGAGAATATGCCATATTAGTAGTGCTACCGGGCTGGGAATGGCCTAGTGGTTAGCGTGCCGGTCTGGGTATCTAAAGGCACCAAATTCGAGCCTTGCTATGCCTCTGAGTACAGAAAATCCTTTATTCTGTTGAAATTTCGTTATATCTCTTAGGGCAGCGAGTACTGGCGACTGGCTACTCCTCCCTGGTCTGCAGTCCAAAATTAGACAGCTATACTTCAAACCTAGGTGTCGCTGAGCCCATGTATTTATAAGGTGCTGTTTAATGTTACCAATTGTAAGATGATTAAAGTTTGTGTAATTTACAGATTATTTTTTGTGAAATTTGTTTTATTAAATAGCAGCATTTTATGAGAATGTTTTTATTTTTTTGAGTAAAAACGTTACCAGAGGTCCTAATTTAAAATCGGCCTGCAGTAATAAATTTCATAAATAGAGTTTATAACATAAATTATATGTTATTTAGAAAAGTCCTTGCCGTATATACCTCATGCCTCAGCATCTAGAGCTTTCACCAAAATAGTTTTGGATTTAAAACAATTCCACAACGCATGTCCAATAAAACAGTCATTCGAAATGAAACTGAAACCGAATGAGGGAAATTAAACAAATTACTTTTGCTGATAGTTCTGTTACATTGTATTATGGAATATGCAAGATAAGGTGACTGAATTGTATCTGCCCTTTGAAAACGCTTAATATATGATTATCTAGATTATATTCACCCTTTGGAAATACTTAATATATGGTTATTTAGATTATATTCACCCTTTGGCAATACTTAATATATGGTTATTTAGATTATATTCACCCTTTGGAAATACTTAATACGATAAGGAAATATTTTAAAATCTAAACTTAATCCAGATCAACGTTTATTAAGCATTTTCAAAACGAGCATACAATCAACTTCAACATATGTCAAGTATTTTCAGAAGATGAATGTAATCCAGCTCAATGTATGTCAAAAATTTCCAAAAGGTACAGATAATCAGCTTAAAGTATATTAAGCATTTTCGAAATGTGAATGTAATCCGAGCTCATCATATATCACGCTTTAACAAAATCAATATAATCCAGCTCCGCTATACACTTAATAATTCAAAAATATTTGTATAGTCCATTTAAGTCTTTTCTGGAGAATAAATGTATTTCAGTCCATGATATACAATTCCCATTCAAGCACTAACAGTAATAAATTTCAGTCCATGATATACAAATCCCATTCAAGCACTAACAGTGAAAAATTTAGACAAATACTCTGATTAACTTGGTCCTTTTCTGTATGAGTAAGATTTACCGTTTTTATACCTTCAATACTCTGTTCAACGCCATCTAAATACTTCTGACAATTTAATTAACTTTTCCTGAAGAAACTAAATACTCAATGCATAAAGTTATCAAACTAAGAACGAAATTCATGTATTTAACAGAACTCTTCCCAACATGTTTACAATTATCTTAATATAGGTTTGTTTGTTTTAAAGGAAAGCGACATTGACCTATATGATGTGTCCACTGCGGGAATCGAACCCCTGATTTTAATGTTGTAAGTCCGTAAACTTACTGCTGTCCTACCAGGGGCCTTTATATGATTTATTACGTTGATGTGAAAAATGGTACACGAAAACACCTGCGGCCCGGCAGGGCCAGGTGGTTAGAGGGCTTGACTCGCAATCTGAGGGTCGTGGGTTCGAACCCCCGTCCCACAAACCTGCTCGCACTTTCAGCCGTGGGGGCGTTATGGGACAGTAAATAATTCAAGTATTCGTTGGGAAAAGAGTAGTCCAAGAGTTGGCGGTGGGTGGTGATTACTAGCTGCCTTCCCTCTAGTCTTTCACTAATAAATTAGGCACGGCTAGCGCAAATAGCCCTCGTGTAGGTTTGCGCGAAATTTAAAACAAACAAACCCAACGAAAACACCTTTAGCAATGACAAAAATTTATTCTGTAATAAAGTTTTTCCAGCACCGTTATGAAGAAAGGCAGTGAAATCCACAATCTATGTGCTTTTCGTTTTTTACTACAAAATAAAACAATTTGAGTACAAGACACTGAGTTTAAGTCCTGATACGTAGAATTAAAAACTGAAAGGTGGACAACTGCATCATCACTGGGTCTCCCATCTTTTGTTTTTGTTATAATGTATTTAAAACAAGCCGAGATTCAATGTTTGGATGAAAGTTTGTTTTCTTCTTCGTGTGAAATCCATCTTATGCATATAGTGAGCTATGTAGGTGAAATAGCTACTAATTTCACTCTTCTATAAATATTATTGATCATATCTCTATTGAGGTAATGTTTCTAAATATTCATACAGGTATTCTGCATATCTTAATAATGTTCTCTTTAACCGGAGGTCGAAGGTCGTTGCATACAACAACGGATAGAAGTCTCTTTTCTTTCTTTCTTTTTTTTTGTGTCCTTGTGACTGTGTACATTATACATTATCAATATATCGAACAATAATTGAATAACAAGGGAATTTAAAATGTCCTGAAGTAAACAAGGAAATATTTAGAAAATATTATTCATATCAAGCACTAAAATCTAATAATAATATTCCAAATTAAATAAGATCACTTTTTAGTCATAAAATATATGTATTAAGAGAGAACGAGAAAGTCTATTTATAGTCTATGCATAAAATAAAAAATATATAAAAGTGTATCAGTTGAAGAATATGTATTAAAATATTATAACATGTTAAAATAGGTTTAAGTTGCAAAAAACATAATGAAGGAAATACTAATTTATTCATTTATTGTTTAATAATATATTTATTTATGATCCACAATCCAGTAATCTTGCAGGTCTTCTTTCTTGTTTCTTTTTTATGAGATTCTATAAATTCCCTTGGGGAAGCGAATCCACCTCAAGGGACGGCATAGATACCTGTACAAACTGATATAAGTTTTAGGTTTTCAGCTTTGTATATGTTATTTGAATTACTGGGTGACTTACATAGCTTTACACTTGTACCTTTTGTATGCTTTGAATGTGCAATAAATCAAAAATCCCTCTGTTTTTACCCTGTGTGGCGTTTCAAGAAAGCCAGTAGCCAATTCAAATAAACGGAAAATATGAAGCCAATAACTGGTAATAAATATATACACTTTAATGAATAAATTTTTTTGTCAGTTTACTTGTGTCCTCTTATGTTTTCTTTGCTGTCCGTGTTTGAAATTATCCTTTGCAGTAAATTTCTGGAATCTGAATTATTTCGGATGCTTTTAACGACACAGCGGATATCAGTGCACCTGAATACCACAAGGTTAAATGGCCAGGTCAGGGACCCCATATAGTTCAGGCACAGCCGTCCCTAATTTTGAACTACTGACAAGAGTGTCTGGAATGAATAATGAGGCTGTCATTATTTTTACACACGTACGAATGAAAGTACGAAAAGTTTTTAATAGTACGAGTCGCGAACTCGAGACCTTCGAACCTTCAATCCTATATACTAACCACTAGATCAAGCTTGAACTCTTGGAAAAAAGGCTTATCTTTTAAACAGATACGTCCAAATAGGGATAGAATTCCATAAAGAGTCGACCAGTTTCCTAATTAAAGTAACGGAGAGATTTTCAGTGATTAATAACTTTTTCTATATGAATGTGACAAATCATTATTATGTTGTAATTATGGAGTGACTATATTAACAAACCTAAAATACCATACAAAGCGCATTGTGACGAAGAGAAGTTTTTTGTTGTTTGTAATTAAGCACAAAACTACACAATGGGCTATCTGTGCTCTGCCCACCACGGGTATCGAAACCCGGATTCTAGCGTCGTAAGTCCGCAGATATACACGGAATTAGTTGTGAAGCAAAGTTATTCACCCACTGAAAATAATTAGAATTGGAACAATATTTATGGATTTAAGATTATGTAGGTTGTGACTGTTTTATATGTATAACATTAACAAGCCGATTTAGGTTAATTGTATTAATGTTTTGTTTTTCTAATATTAAGTGAAAATGTATGTATGTACGTGTGTATTTCCTAAGTTCTGACATCCTAAAAATATAATTGATGTTTTATATTTTAGTACATACACAAACTTGCATGATTGTTATGAAAACGTTTTGTCCCTAAATCCTCCTTCAGTACATATTCCTGAAACACATAGTAGCGTGGTATTAGAAGCATAATTAATTATATGCTGAATTCTGATAACTTATACAAATTATTACATAGTTTAGTTTAATTATAACTCTCCGTACTTTAAGAAAAAACTAATGACCAGTGGGCTGCTGAATCCGTGACAAGTGAACAAAAAAGTGTTAAAATGGCAAACGTCTTTTCCTTTTTATGGAAGTACAGCTGTTTGATAGTTATTAACTGTTAGAGTGTGCTGCCATAAGTAGACCTTAAGACCCCATCAGTTCTTAAAAATGAATCACTTTGTTCTTATGGAAGTACAGCTGTTTGATAGTTATTAACTGTTAGAGTGTGCTGCCATAAGTAGACCTTAAGACCCCATCAGTTCTTAACAATGAATCACTTTGTTCTTATGGAAGTACAGCTGTTTGATAGTTAGTGATTGTTAGAGTGTGCTGCCACAAGTGAATTTTAAGATTCCATCAGTTCTTAACAATGAGCCACTTTGTTCTTATGGAAGTACAGCTGTTTGATAGTTAGTGATCGTTAGAGTGTGCTGCCACAAGTGAATTTTAAGATTCCATCAGTTCTTAACAATGAATCACTTTGTTCTTATGGAAGTACAACTGTTTGATAGTTAGTGATTGTTAGAGTGTGCTGCCACAAGTAGATCTTAAGACCTCATCAGTTCTTAACAATGAGTCACTTTGTTCTTATGGAAGTACAACTGTTTGATAATTAGTGATCGTTAGAGTGTGCTGCCACAAGTAGATCTTAAGACCCCATCAGTTCTTAACAATGAATCACGTTGTTCTTATGGAAGTACAGCTGTTTGATAGTTAGTAATTGTTAGAGTGTGCTGCCGAAAGTAGACCTTAAGACTCCATCAATTCTTAACAATGAATCCAGGATAAACGAAATCACGATGAATTTTAGAATTATAAAAAATTGTTTGTTTCAGAATTTTCGCGCAAAACTACGCAAGAGGCTGTCTTCCAATAGCCGTCCCAAATTTTGGAGCTGACAGATTATAGGAAAGAGAGCTAGTCAAGCACCCACCGCCATCTTTTGGAGTATTCTTATCTGACTGAATAGTAGGATTTTACGCCACTCTTAAAGTATACCCGAGGCCCCAAATCGCAGATCACGGTTTTGCGCCAACAGGTTGTGAACCATGAATCTTTGAATCACAGTCTAGGAGTTCTAGCCTCTAGACCACTCCCGGTCGTGTAATAAAAGCTAAAAGATTTTTTATAGCGTAACCATGTTATTTAAGGACGTTATTATTATAATCCATCTTCTTATTGCACTAAAGGTATATTAGTTTATCTGTTTTGTTATACTGTAAATACATCTAGTCAAATGTTTGTAGAATATGAGTTCTGAGTAGAAAATGTATCGTTGCACAACGAAATTAAGTACTTTTGATCACGAAGTCTTCGAATGCGACTTCTAAATATCATACTCTAGTTTTAGCAATCCAATGCTTCATTAACTGTGTATACATATATATATATATATATACAGTCATTAGAGACATTTATACTTGGTTACTCAGGCAACATTTTTTCGTATTATTTTATATTTTTTTATTGTTGGGCCCGGCATGGCCAGGTGGATAAGGCGCTCCACTCGCGGGTTCGAATCCCCGTCCCACCAAACATGCTCGCCCTTTCAGCGTGGGGGCGTTATAATGTGAC